>NW_007731375.1:17287-19706 GCF_000696425.1 Galeopterus variegatus | reverse complement strand
CGATCCGTTGCCAGACACGAAAAAAGACAAAAAGGAAAAAAAAAAATCTAAAATAGTCAAACTTATAGAAATAGAGAGTAGAATATCAGTTACCAGGGACTGGGGAGAAGGGGAAGTGGGGAGATGTTGGCCAAGAGTACAAAGTTTCAGTTATGCTAGATGAATAAATGCTGGAGAGCTAATGTACAACAATGTGACTATAGTTAATATTGTATTGTATACCTAAAATCTGCCAAGAGAGTAGATCTTGTGTTCTTACCACACACAACACACACACACAAAAAAAAAAAAAGAAAAAAGAAAAAGGAAACTATGTAAAATGATTAATGTTAATTAGTTTGATTGTGGTGAGTATTTTACAATGTGTACATATATCAAATCATCAAATTGTATTCCTTAATATCTCAGTAAAGCTGGGAAAAAAATAATGTAAACCACACACACACACACACACTGTCAATGGGCACTGTCGGCAAACATGTAGGAAAAACACATACACTCTTATGAAATGTATAAATTGCTACAAACTTTCTAGAAAATAATTTGTCAATGTGCATCAGCATTTTAAATACACATACCTGTGGACAGCAATTCAACTTCTAAGAATTATCCCAGTGATCTAAAAGTTCAGAGGCACAGAGGATCACTTATTAGGATGTTCACTGTTGCATTGTCTGTAATGGTAAAACACTGGAAGTCACTCAAATGTCCATCAGGAGGGAGTTGGTTAAATAAATTATATTATATCCATACAATGCAGCCAGCAGAAAGGACTATAGGTATCTAAATTCTCTGACATGGGAGACACATAGGTCCATTATAGAAACACTAAGCTAATGCTTCTCTGGGCACAGGGCTGGCCTTAGATGGAGATAAGGTTGGTGGTTGCCTAGTAACCACATCTGAGACTGGGAGAATCTCCCTGTCCACCCTCACTCAAAATACCACTCCCACTTGGGCCTGACATTCTTCCACACAGTGCTTTAGTTTGATCTTTGCTCCTGTGCTCCACTCTGCCCACTGCAGTGGTACCCTGGGTAGCTGTAACCAGTGAGTGCTTATGATAAAGGTATTGGATGCTTTCCTTTCACAGAAATTGAGGGTGACAGCATAAGAACATCAAATACTTTAGTATGAGCCTTAAAAAAATAGAAACAAAGGAAGTTTGTTGAGCATTGTCAGAAGTCAACAGAACCCCATCAGATGTGGGAGTGAGATTCCAAAGCAAACATATGGCAAAAGTTGCATACGACCAAGATGACTCTTAAAAATGTCCTAAATCATTCAGAAAATACTGTATATGTAGAGTCATATATACATTCTCTTAGGCTAAATGTAAATATAAATATAAACATATGTAATTGTGTAATAATTACACATTAAAATGTTTTTTAGGATGTTATTTAATTACATAAAACAGGGAAAAGTGAAAAATGGGCCAGTGTTGCATTCACATAAGTTAACTGTGTACCTGATATAGCTCCCATTGCACCTTACATAATTTGATGTAATACTTTCAACAACACTAAAGTGATCATCATCAGCCTCATTTTGTAGAAAAGTAACTGAGTCTCAGAAAGGTTAACCGTTTTTCCCAGAGTAACACAGCTAGTAAACACTAGAGACAGGACTTGAATCCAGGCTTGTCTGGCTCCAAGGACAGTCTTTTTTGCTTCACCAAGTGCCACACTTCCTGCCCCCTGCCCCAGTGAGGCTTAGGATGCCCCACAAACTACAGACTTCAAGATTTTGCCCTGAACTTGCCCTGGACTTTCCCACATGAATATTTAATATTTATTTAAATGATTTGTAACAAATAACTTCATGATGTCATTTATGAAGAGACAGAGCAAGAAACAACCTCTCCAACAAATCGAGTTTACGTATCACCTCAAATTTAACATTTACAAACAAAAGTAAAGCACTTTTTAATATTCCTTTTGATTTCATTATTTCTTATCACTTGCTTTGATAAATCATTTTGGATGGACTTTAGGCTCAACTATAAACTCTAGAGACTTGTCTAGGGACAGAAAACATAGTGACTTTTGCCCATGAGGAACAGAACTGAAATTTAGATTCTGAATAAATCTTAGAACATTAAAGAGGTGCCTGTCCCTGAATCATGATCTAGAAAAACTTTCCTACTGCTCTGAGGAACTAAATGTACTATCTGAGACTTTGAGTGTTAAAAAATATCACTTATAGCTGATGGATATGTTAATTAGCTTGATAAAATTATTCTACAATGTATACTCATATATATATATATATATCAAAACATCACATTTTATCCCATAAATATATACAATTATTATTTGTTTAATAAAAATAAAAATTGAAATTGAAAACAAAACAAAACAGACTGACTAGGCAATGAATACATAGTCTTTTAGAACTTGAAAGAAAAATTACTAGT
>NW_007731375.1:13810-17092 GCF_000696425.1 Galeopterus variegatus | reverse complement strand
AAAACTTTCCTACTGCTCTGAGGAACTAAATGTACTATCTGAGACTTTGAGTGTTAAAAAATATCACTTATAGCTGATGGATATGTTAATTAGCTTGATAAAATTATTCTACAATGTATACTCATATATATATATATATATCAAAACATCACATTTTATCCCATAAATATATACAATTATTATTTGTTTAATAAAAATAAAAATTGAAATTGAAAACAAAACAAAACAGACTGACTAGGCAATGAATACATAGTCTTTTAGAACTTGAAAGAAAAATTACTAGTGGGAAATCAAAGTCCAACACCTGGGCTTTACACTACCTATGTGCTACAGGAATCCTATGCATATACAGCAACAAATTAATATAAAAACTGGTCAAAACCATCGAAACCCTCAGGAGCCTGGCAGAACTAAACAGAAAACTGCTTAGTAGAGACACTTCCACTATCAGGGCTCATGAGAAATTCATAGCAAAAACAATTTCCACTAAAGATGAGTTTACAACCAAAAATTCAATTCACATAATTTGATTTGGATCACTCTTAGGAAGAGTTGGCAACCACAACAAACAGGAGACTTACTATTCCAGAATTGGAAATAGTAAAGCAATCTGAAGAATGGTGAGATTTTGTTGTTTTCATATAACATTTTACATGGCTTTATTATGGGACTAATGTATCAGCCAACTGAGAGACACTCTGAATTTATCAAAGTAGAGAAAGAAATCACAGCTCACCTTTCAAAACACGAGTGCAGCAGTTATGAACCTGACTGGGCCCAGTTAATTTGACTCCCACAATTTGTAGCTTAGAAGTAAGCGTTCTTGCACCCCCAGGGGTTCTCTTGGAGTCAGAAGCATGGGTCTCAGCCGTTTTGCTATATCATACTATGCTCCAAACAAATGTGAGGATTATGATGAGGAAAGAATTCATGATAAGGCAAGAATGGAAGATTCTTCTCTTTGTGTTTCTACATTCTATCAAAGGACGAGTGAAGGGTGTATTTTTCAAATTCATTCTTTATTTGGTAAACGACCACAATAACAACAAAAACAAATCCCAGACTACTTTTCTGCTAACTGGAATGAGAATCAAAGAGTATTTGAACTAACGCCTCATTTTTATGTGTAAAATACATAGCAAATGAAAAGCACTTGTTTAATTTTAATCACACTGTACATAATCTCAAGAAAAAATTTAAAACACGTGATTGTTAATAAATTTGAAGAGAAACTACTTTGAGAGCAACCAACAACAAAATTCAGACATGAATATTTTTATTCCACAAGAATTCTTTGTCCTTAAAGCATAAGCTTTGTTTTCTACACTGACATCACAGGATTAGAATATTTTATCAGTGTTCCCTGAGACAATTATACTTCCTGCTCTTGCTCAAATGTTTATGACCCAACTACAGTAGGATTTCAACTTTTCTTCATTAACTAGAAGTAGTTTAAATAAGTTTCTCTATTCCTAGTTGTTCAAAGACAAAAACTTGAAAACCACTAGGATTGACAGCAAGTGACCTTGGAGTTGGTCCAGGATAATGGTTCCGTGGTGGGATCAGAAGGACTAACTTGTTTTTCAGGCTCCGCACCACCCCCTCCATTCCTCCTCCCCCAAGTCTTCTGGGACTTTCTTTTTTTGCACTGCTTCTCAGTCCTCATGGCCCTATCTAATGGGGCATTTGGAAGTTCACTGAATCTGGTTTCTCTTCCAAAAACAAAAAAATATTTATTATGAGTAAATATATATATTTTAAAAATAGGATATCATTAAAAATATTTTTTATTAGAAAATATTTTACTAATGTACTGAAAGCAATATGAAGTTAATCCCTGTTTTGTTTGAAGCAAGTATTAATTTTAAATATAAGTTGTGCTAAATGTCCATGATAAGGGATGAGTTAAAAAACAAAACACAGCAAAACTGATATTACATCTACATAATGGAATACTAATACTAACACAAAGAAAGGATAAGCACATTATTAATACAGATGGTCCCCAACTTATGATTTTTCGGCTTTACAAAGGTGTGAAAGTGATATGCATTCAGTAGAAATTGTGCTTTCAATTTTGAATTTTGATCTTTTCCCAGGCTGGCAATATGCGATATTGTCTCTGGATGCTGGGCAGCAGCAACAAACCACAGCTACCAGTCAGCTGGGTGATCATGAGCATAAACAACCGATGCACTACAGTGTACTGTGTTGCAGATGATTTTGCTCATCTGTAGGCTAATGTAAGTGTTCTGAGCACGCTTCAGGTAGGCTAGGCTAAGCCATGATGTTCGGTAAGTTAGGTGCTTAAATGCATGTTCGACATATAATATTTTCAGCTTATGATGGGCTTATTGGGACATAACTTGATTGTTAAGTCAAGGAACATCTGTATAAGGATACAAAACCTCTCTCAGATATATTGTAAAACAAACAAACAACAACAAAAAAGCAAGTCACAAAAATAGCATTACAACAATCGAATATTAAGCACCGTGAGAAAGAACAAAGTAGAACAACTATATGTCAGTATGGAGGTCTCTCACAAACATAATGTTGAGTGAAGGAAGCCACACACAATCTTATTGGATAATTCCATTTACATAATGTCTACAGACTTTACATAATGTCTGAAGTCTGTAAAAGTAAACTCATGCTATTAAAAGTCAAGTTTATCTATTCATATGAAGTATAAAGGTAGCAAAAGTATGACGTTTTGCTCACTTATTTTATTTTTTTGGCAGCTGGCTGGTACAGGGATAGAACCCTGGACCTTGGTGTTATCAGCACCATGCCCTAACCAACTCAGCTAACTGGCCAGCCCTAATATGATGTTATAAGTCAGAATAGTGGGCACCCCTGAGGGATGTAGCACTGGAAAGGACATGCAGGGGCCTGGGGTTTGGGTAATGCTGTTTCTTGATCTGGTGGCACAAATGTTGCCAGTGTATAAAAATTAATCTAGGTGTGCACTTTTCTTTATGCATGTTATACTTCAATTAAAAGGTTTTTAGGACTGGCCAGTTAGTTCATTTGGGAGAGTGTGGTGCTAACACCAAAGCCAAGGGTTCAGATCCCCTTACTGGCCAGCTGACAAAAAAAAGGGGGGTTTTAAAGTGTGCATAGGATGCCATCATTTGTGCAGAAAACATCTCTAGAAGTATAGTGAGAAACAAATAGCCTGTTTCCTAGGAACAAAGAAACTATGAAAGGGAGAGAAGCTGAGTGGCTGGAGGACAGAAACAGAGGAACATTTTTACCTTCTGTACTTTTTGACTTTTA
>NW_007731375.1:9195-13118 GCF_000696425.1 Galeopterus variegatus | reverse complement strand
TTTAAAAAAAAAAAAAAAATTAATTTTTTCCCCAGTAGTTTTTTTGTTTGGTTGGTTTTGGAGGATTTTTTTGTGTTTTTATTTATTTATTTATTCTTTTTTTTTTTTTTTAACATGGTTATTTGTTTTGGGCTCCAGCTTCCTGCAGTTGCAGTTTCTGTCAGACCAGTTTTTAAAAAAGCAGTTTGAATAAATACCAGAGGACAGGAAGAAAGTAAAATAGTGGCACTTAAAAAAAAAGTGTTGTTTTTTCATAACTTGAATTTTAGTGCCTACTCAGGGTCAAACAAATGTCTCTTCAGAATAAAAAATGCCCATGGATTGAGAAAGAGTTTTGCATTGGAGGAGCAACAACCTTGCAGTTGGAGACCCAATCCTGTGGCCCAGGAGGCGTTTGATGGCATCTGCAGGCTTTAAGACATGAAGAAAGAAAATGCAAAAGAGTTGTACCTTTCGTTATACACTAGCTGTGTTCCTGAAAAGTTATATACAAACTTTTAAAACTGATTCCTATTCAAAATGCAATGGATGAGCTCACTGAAGGACTCTCACCAGAAAGTTTCATAAATTGAGGCCCCTGAAGGGATGGGATTAGGGTGAAGCAGGTAAGGGAATGACAAAACTCTCAGTAATGAGGATGAATAGTATTTTAATGCAGTATTCTAACAAATCAAAATTAATGCAAAAATCCATTGAGAACAAGTGATCAAAATTTTAAATAAATACAGGATCTGCACTCCCCCCCCGCCCCCATTCTTTTTGGAGGTTTCAAGTACATGCAGTTGCTCTAAGAGGAGGTAAGGCCATTTTTCTGAGTGAGAGATGGACAGGCACACCTCCCATGATGCCCCATTAGTCACCACCTGGCTAAGGGTGACCTCAGCCTTTTGCCTGCACCACACATAAGCACTTTAAATGACTGCTCTATATTGTCAATGACCTGGAGTTTATTGCACGTTCTTAATATCTCTATCAGTGTCGCCTGGTTTAATGTGAAAGCCTCTACAAGATAGAGTTTCAAATGAAGTTTACGATGGCCCTCACAAATAGACATATGGGCTAGATGATGGTGACAACGATCAGCGGTGTCCTAGTTACCAACAGACATAGAATAGAATTGTCTTCATCAAGACTGAATGCAGATTTGCTGTGCAGTAGAGCAGTGGGGGATGAGGAGAGGACAGGGTCAGAAGCAGAAAAGAAAATGGGAGGTTAAGTCCACTTTGACCATCTGTGGGAGCCTGGACTGACATTCTCAAGTACCAGTGATATATCTACTTTCTTCCTTGTTTCCTTATGCCTAGTGGGAAGGAAGTCCCCCTCCCTGGGCAGACAGTGCTCCCCAGGAGGATCATCAATGCAATGATGAGCAAAAGGGTGGTGTGCTGGTGCATTAGTCCATTTTCTGTTGCTCATAACAGAGTACTTGAAACTGGGTAATATATAAAGAAATAAAATTTCTTTAAATTAAATCTAAAAGTTTTGGTCTTAAATTAAATTTAAAAGTTTTGGAGGCTGGGAAGTCCAAGGTCCGGGGAACACAACTGGGTCTTGGAGAGAACTCTCTACAGAGTCCCATGGCAATACAGGGTATCATATAATGAGGGCTGGGTTCCAATGTGCTCACTTGATGTCCTTATAAAGTCCCCAGTCTACTCCCTGATACCCACTAAATCATTAACCCATTATTCCAGGAATGAACTAATCCATTCATGAGAGCATGGTCTTCACAATCTAATCACCTCTTGAAGGTCCCATCTTTCAAAAACCATAGTCTGATTTCCCACCCTCTTAATACTGTTACAGTGGGGATCAAGCTTCAGTACATGAACTTTTGGGGCACACGTTCAAACCATAGCAGCTGGTGTTTTCCATTTTGTCCCACCTGATCCACTTTGCTCCTTGTTCTGTGCTTTAGTAGGCCTGAGGTTTATAAACTGTATCAATAAGGATCCCTGGTGCCCTGTGTTTGAGTTGGGTTAGGAAAATGGGAGGTAATGGCAGGAGATCAGAGGTGGGAGAAGAGAGAGGTCAGGGTGTTTAGTCCCTGGGGTCCCTTCCAGCTGAGCTTCGAGTTGGCTGCATACCTCTACTGGTTAGTCCGTCTTGTCAGCTGCTTTCTCTGAGCCTTATAACTACCCCCTGCCCTCCCCCATGTCCCTTTAGACCTAGGAGTGATATTCTAGCACTGGGGTGCCTCACCATCCCTTACTGGTTTCCCTCAACCTCACCCATATCTTTGTAAATAGGCTTTATTAAATCCTCCTCCACTGCTCTCTGTAGGTGTGGCATCTGTGTCTTGGCAGGACTCTAACTGATACAAGTCATAAACGCTTATCACCAAGCAAAGGTGGGGCACGGTCCAGGCCTCAGTACCCTTGGCTCTGACAGTTGCTTTTCTACTTGTAGAACAAAACAGCCCTGACCTTCTTTTCCTGGCTTTAGATCCTGCTCACAGACAAGTGCATTTCTGAATGAGCTGCAGGCCATTTAAAGAATGGATAATTCCCATTAGCTTCATCTCCGCCTCTTTGGATTTAAAATATTTATTTGAGGATGAGAAGCTTGATCTCATTCCTGAGAACATCCAATCACCTGCCCTTAGTCTTTTCCCCCTGCTGAGAGGAGAAAGCCCTTAGTCAGCATAAATAAATACAGTTTGGGCAATTGTATTATTATTAAGCTTTCTGCCACGTTCCAAAACACTGAGAAGAGCAGGGATTTCAGACCCCAGACAAGATGCTCTCTACCTCTGCAGGCAAGAGGATGACAGGCAAAGCTACAACACCAGAGGGCTTTGCATGTGCTCCGAGGTGCCATCTGCATCCATCCACATCTTTAACTTGGTGCGTCATACCATAATGTCTCCCCGAAAATCCCCAACCCTCTTAATGCACCACCTTTTGTTGGTTGAGGAAACTCTACAATCAGCTTTTTGTGCTTGTCCATTTAAAAAACAAGTGAAGTGAGACATTCAGTGTGGCACAGGGATTGTGGGGCCCCGGCCATCACTGGGAAGCAGAATCAAATGCCGCATGTGAAAGCCTGGAGGGCGGGGCCTGGGCCCCAGAGGTGCTTCATCAGTGTGAGCCCAGCCTGATGCCAGGCAGGTCTTCCCTAGCGGGAAGCAAGGGGTCCCATCTCCTTTAGAAGAGTAACGCTTCTTAGGTTGTTTCCTCTCTTCCTTTCTTTCTTTGTTTCTTTCTGTACCAGAGTTCTCACAAGCAGAAATATCAACAGTCTTATATTCTTTTTCTTTTGAGCTAGCATGAGAGGTGCTAATGAACATAAATAAAAATGGACCATTCAACAAAATTCATCTATGTGATAGCAGTCAAAATAATTCCTTCAGGTGAGAGAGAAAGAGAAAGAAAGAGAAAATTCACCAAGTTCCACACTAGATTTTTCCACTTTGCTGTATGTAGTTTATACCTCAATTTCTTTTTTAAAAATGGGTCGTATTAGACAAGCTACCTGATAATGAAACTGAATAAAGAAGCCTTTCCTTCTAGTGCTGCCATGGATCTCCCTTCCATATTGTGGATCACTTCCTGAAACTCCAATTTGTAATCCACTTGACAGAAATTTAAAAAATAATTATAGAGTTGCAAAAAAAAAACCACCAAAAAACCATACAGGGACATCCTGTGCACTTTTCCACTCTCCCAATGTTAGCATCTTGCATAACTGTAGTACAACATCAAAACCATGAAACTGACATTGGTACGGACCTGGACCTTATTCAGATTTCATCAGTTATACATGCATGCTTTTGTGTGTGTGTGTATGGTTCTATACAATTTTATCACGTGTAGATTCATGTTACCATCACCACTGTCAAGATACAGAACTGTTCCATCACCACAAACCTGATAGAATTTTAAAAGGAGAAAAAGTAGTGTTTGCAGTCCCCCCCCCCCCCC
>NW_007731375.1:5655-8669 GCF_000696425.1 Galeopterus variegatus | reverse complement strand
CCGCCCCCCCCCCCCCCGCCAAAAGAGAGGTCCTCTGATTTATTTCCTATTCTTTACCATACTGAGTAGAGTGGTGATTAGGAGGACAGGAGACATCTTGCTTCCCCTAATGACTGTTACCAACCCAGGGTGGGGGGTGGGTAACCTGGGTGGGCATTTGGCCTCCTCATTCTGAGCAGAGGACGAAGAGTCTATGGCTGGGAGACACATTTCCTCTCTCTCCCCGTCTCACCCTCGCACCCCTCTGCTTCTCCGAGCAAACCTCAGCAAGGAAGCACTGTAGTCTCCGATGTTTTTGGCAGATATCTTACAACCCTAAGGAAAACCTGTCTTAGGATGAAGCTGAGCACGGCCAAGTGGAGGGTGGGAAGAGCCTGAGGTCTTGATCCACACAGTTACCGGAGCCCATCCTAACTCTGGACTTACCCTATAGTGAAACAGCAAAATTAGTCTAAGTCAGGATTTTCTATTTCTTTCAGTGAAATGCAAGATAACTGAAGGCTTAGCTACAAAAACCCTGCAGCTAACATCATTCTTAATGATGAAAGACTGATGCTGTCCCCCTAATATCAGGAGCAAGACAAGAATGTCCACTCTCACTACTTCTATTACTTCTATTCAATATCATACTGCAGGGACTAGCCCAGGCAATTTGGTGACAAAAAGAAACAGAAGACATCCTGATTCAACACGAAGAAGCAAAACTATCTCTATTCAAAGATAACGTGATTTCTTGTCTATAGAAAATCCTAATAAATACAAACACATATGAAAAACTAATAAACAAGTTCAACACGGTTGGGGGATACAAGTTCAATATATAAAAATTAATCATACAGTAGTTCTCCCTTATTCACAATTTTGCTTTCTATGGTTTCAGTTACCCACAGCCAACCATGATCTGAAATTATTGCAAAATTCTAGAAGTAAACAATTCATAAGTTTTAAACTGTGCACCATTCTGAGTAGTGTGATGAAATCTCGCTCTATCCCATCCTGGCTCATCTGGAACATGAATCATCCCTTTACCCAGCACATCCATGCTGTGAATGCTACCCGTTAGTCACTTAGTAGCCATCTCGTTATTGTATTGACTGTCTTAGTATTGCAACGCTCATGTTCAATAACTCTTATTTTACTTTTATTACAGTTTGTTGTTATAATGGTTCTATTTTATTATAGTTATTGTTGTTAGTCTCTTACTGAGCCTAACTTATAAATTAAACTTTATCATAGGTATGTATTTATAGGAAAAACATAGTATACATAGGGTTTGATACTCTGCTTGGTTTTAGGCATCCACTAGGGGCCTTGGAATGCATCCCCTGAGGACAAGGGGCGGCAGGACTACTGTATTTCTATACATTAGCATGAACAATCCATGAATGAAATTAAGAAGATAATTCCATTTACAATAGCACCAAAAAAGACAAACTAGAAATAAATATATTTATTATTTTTATTTTTAGGAATAAATTTAACAAAAGAAGTACAAGATTCATGTACTGAAAACTACAAAACATTGCTGAAAGAAATTAAAGAAGACCTAAATAAATAGAAAGACATCCGTGTGGTTATGGATTAGAATACTTAATATTGTTAAGATGGCAGTACTCCCCGAATTGATCTACAGATTCAATGCATTCCATACCAGGATCCCAGCTTCCTTATGCAGAAACTAATAAACTGATCCTAAAATTCATATGGAAATTCAAGGGACTCAGAATAGCCAAAACAACATCAGAAAAAGAAAAACAAAGTTGGAGGATCCACACTTCCTGNTAGGAAAAACATAGTATACATAGGGTTTGATACTCTGCTTGGTTTTAGGCATCCACTAGGGACCTTGGAATGCATCCCCTGAGGACAAGGGGCAGGAGGACTACTGTATTTTTATACATTAGCATGAACAATCCATGAATGAAATTAAGAAAATAATTCCATTTACAATAGCACCAAAAAAGACAAACTATCTAGGAATAAATTTAACAAAAGAAGTACAAGATCAATGTTCTGAAAACTACAAAACATTGCTGAAAGAAATTAAAGAAGACCTACATAAATAGAAAGACATCCGTGTGGTTATGGATTAGAATACTTAATATTGTTAAGATGGCAGTACTCCCCAAATTGATCTACAGATTCAATGCATTCTATATCAGGATCCCAGCTTTCTTATGCAGAAACTAACAAACTGATCCTAAAATTCATATGGAAATTCAAGGGAATCAGAATAGCCAAAACAACATCAGAAAAAGAAAAACAAAGTTGGAGGATCCACACTTCCTGGTTTGAAAACTTACTGCAAAAAACAAAACAAAAGAAAACACTACAGAGAGAAGGAGAGGGACAAATGGAACGATAACGTTTTCTAATGATGAACATGCTAGTTACCCTGATTTGATCATCACACATTGTACAAAGGTATTGATATTCAACTCTGTACCACACAAATGTGTAAAATCAACTATGTTTCAATAAAAAAAAAAAGAAAGAAAAAAACTTACTACAAAGCTAAAATAATCGAGACAATGCTATACTGGCATAAAGATCAATAGATTGATGGAATTGAACTGAGAGTCCAGAAACAAACACTTACCTTCACTTCAACTGGGGGCAATTCTGCAGAACCATTTCAGTTCCTGATCTCCCTGGAGGGTTGGTTGAAGCTTTTGTTGGGTCTGCGTCACAACTCAACTTCTCCCTTGGTCCAGTCCTGTTTACTTTCCTTCCTTTCCTTAATACAACTCCTGCCTGCTACTCTCTCAGCTTCCTGGAGAACCCAGTCTGTGATGAGCACCCCACCCCCTACACATGCACACCGAGAGGCTTTAGCGGGTGGCCAGTGATGGTCCTTGACCCTATTGCAGAACATCAAGGGCGTCAAGGGGTCGGGAGCTGGGGCCTCTGGTCTCAAAGTCAGTGGGATCAAGGTTCTTATAGAATTTTCTCTTCCAGGGCCAGCCCGTGGCTCACTTGGGAGAGTGTGGTGCTGATAACACCAAGTCAAGGGT
>NW_007731375.1:1779-5061 GCF_000696425.1 Galeopterus variegatus | reverse complement strand
GGAGAGTGTGGTGCTGATAACACCAAGTCAAGGGTTAAGATCCTCTTACCGGTCATCTTTTTTTTTTTTTTTTTTAAAAAAAAAGAATTTTCTCTTCCAATATTCCATCAGTGTGGGCTGCAGACACAGTAGTTCTTTCACCAGTGAATGCATTAAGTAAAACCAATAACATTTACACCTGTTCTAGAAAGGAAACATTCCTCTTTCAGCAACTCTCCTCATCCAGGTTCTTATTATAAGGGAGGGAAACAATTTGTTTGGAAAAGAATTCTTTCCTCATCTGTAGAAAGGAGTAGTCTCTTTCAAGGGCTGAAGGCACTTAGGGCAGTGTCCAGCATGTGATAGGTGCAATGCTCACCAGAATAACAAAGAAATGGGGGTATTTCAGAATAGCAGCTCCCTTTGTTATCCCAGAAGAAACTCCCAGACTGTGAAAGGTTGAGGTTCTACAGTTACTCTCAGTGGGAGGAGGGTTACTGATTCTTTCATCTTCATTGAGACATTTACCTGCCTGTGTGGGAGGGGCTCTCTCCTGTGAATGCGTCAGAACATTCCCTGTGCTCTGTGATGATGCATATTTCATTTCTCTATGACAGGACCTATTGTAACACCCCCGTAGAGGTATGTGCCTTATGAATCTTGAAAAAGGTAGATTGTGGTACATGGTGTGTTTTAGGTTTATTTGTCCTTGAAATCCACTCCCTCCCTTTGTTTTTGAGTCATGCCTAGGACCTATTTCTTGAATAATGTTCTGTGGAAACCTAGACTTCTTCAGCCTGATTATTTTAATTCAGGAGGATATTTTTCCCAACTAACAGCAGGCTGGGAGTTAAACAGAGCTTGCCGATGGCCAGTTTGTGGCCATGACACCAAGAGTCATAGCTACTCTTTATTCAGCACCTACGAGGCGTCACACATTGTGTTGAGAGCTTCACGAGAACCAATTCATTAAACTCCCTTAACAGTCCTTTTCGTGCCCTTTTTAGAGTCCTTTTAGAGCCCGCTTAGAAATAAGAAATTGAAGAGCAAAAAGTTTAAATAACTTGCCCAAGGTCACACAACAAATAGGGGAGTCAGGATTCAAATCCAGGTCTGTCTGACTCAAAAGTTCATAAGTTTGGATTTCTGGTTTGAAGATGATGGTGCAAAGGTAGCATTTCTTTTCTCTTCCTAGAAATCAGCCAAAGGCAACAAAGAAACAGAGAAATAAAGACATAAAACTCTTCATCTTAGGAAGTAGGTGTTATGGGCCGGCCCATGGCTCACTTGGGAGAGTGCGGTGCTGATAATACCAAGGCCACGGGTTCAGATCCTATATAGGGATGGCCAGTGTGCTCACTGGCTGAGCGTGGTGCTGACAACACCAAGCCAAGGGTTGAGATCCCCTTGCCGGTCACAAAAAAGACAAAAATAAAAATAAAAAAAAAGAAGAAGAACGAAAGTAGGTGTTATGATCTGTTTGTGTTCCCCTCAAATTCATGTGTTGAATCCTAACCCCGAAGGTGATGGTATTAGGAGATGGGGCCTTTTGGAGGTGATTAGATCGTGAGGGCTCCACCCTCACAAATGGGATTAGTGTCTTTATGAAATAGGCCCAAAGGAACACATTCACCCTTGTACCATGTGAGGACACCCCAAGAAGACACACCATCTATGAACCAGAAATTGGGCCCTCATCAGACACTGAATCTGATGGCACCTTGATCTTGGACCTCCCAGCTCCAGAACTGTGAGAAATTTCTGTTGTTTATAAGCCTCCCACTTTATGGCATTTTGTTATAGCAGCCCGAATGGACTAAAACAATAGGAGATAGCCGAAACCCAGGTCCCCAGTTAGTTGCAAGGGCTGCCAAAAGCAGTAAAGATCAAGCAATGGGGCACGTGGGAGTAAACAAAGAAAAAATCTGCAGCAAGAGGATGCAGTGGCTGTGTGTGTGTATGTGTGTGTGCGCGCGCGTAAAGGGATTTGAGAATTCCTTTAATGTTTGCCTATAGTAATCATTCTTTGACATGATATGTATCTCATATATACTGCAAACTAAATGCATAGAGGGCTGGCCCGTGGCTCACTTAGGAGAGTGTGGTGCTGGTACCACCAAGGCTAAGGGTTCGGATCCCTATATAGAGATGGCCAGTTAGCTCACTTGGGAGAGCGTGGTGCTGACAACACCAAGTCAAGGGATAAGATCCCCTTACCAGTCATCTTTAAAACAAACAAACAAACAAACAAACAAAACCCTGAATGCATAGGCCTAGGCCTTTCTCACCAGAGACTGCAGATAGTGCCACATTCCTTCTTGTTCCTGGGTTATATTAGCTTAAGCCCTCGACTTGCCATGGCATGAGAAATTCCTGGAAAATGCTTACTTGCTTCCAAAATCTATCCCAGTTGTCCCCGCCTCCTCTGCCCTGATCAGCCCATCCTGAAGCCACCCTGGGCCACCACTTGCTCTGCCATATCCCTCCCCTGGAGGTTTCCAAAACACCCTCCCTCCAGTTGCTGCTGCTGTCTTGTATGGCTTCACCCCCCAGGAACAGACGTCTCCATTATTTCCACTGAGTACTAGCAAAACTAGGCTGTTATGTTGAACAAAGATTTTCTAGAAGTTGGTGGTTGGCATGAGAGAAGTATAACACAGGCCTAGAGACTTTACAGGTCTAAGACTTTGCACAGGAGTCCCTTGTGGATTACAGCTTTGCTCCAACCTCAGCCTGCAGTTACATAGTGAGGCCACCCAACTTCCCTTCTCTCTGATATCAGGAGTGAGTCTTTCAGTACATTTCCTCTTCTAACAGTTCAGGCCTGAGCAGAGGAAGAAGTTGCCTGTTCACACCCATATAAGGCCTCTTTCCAGCAGCCTCAATTCATGTTCCAGGACCAACCTCATCCCAGCAGAAATGTCCCATCCCCAACTGATAGAGTTTGGATGTGTTGTTTCCTCAAAACTCATGCGGAAATCTGATCCCCAATGTGACAGTGTTGGAAGCTGTTTGAGTCATGGGGGTGGATCCCTCATGAATGGATTAATGCTCTCCCCAGGTGGGAGGATTAATGAGTGAGTTCTCACTCTATCAGTTCCCATGAGAGCTGTTTGTTTAAAAGACCCTGGCACCTCCTCTCTCTCTCTTGCTTCTGCTCTCTCTTGCTTCTGCTCTCTCTTGCTTCCTCTCTCGCCATGTGATCTGCTTGTACCTCCCAGGTACTTGCTGCTTTCCACCACGAGTAGAAGCAGCCTGAGGCCCATGCCAGACACAGCTGTCCCAGAATCATGAGCCAAATAA
>NW_007731375.1:0-1161 GCF_000696425.1 Galeopterus variegatus | reverse complement strand
GGTATAGCAAACCTAATTCAGGTTATTACCATTTTCTCTTTCTCTCTCTTTTTTTGGTGACTGGCTGGTACAGGGATTAAAGCCTGGACCTTGGTGTTATCAGCACCACACTAACCAACTGAGCTAACTGCCCTGCCCAGGTTATTTTTTATAATTGTTTTTAATTCAAGAGGACAACCCTCCCTCCAGCTATTTTGAGGGTCTTGTGTCTTGATCGCCAATGAGCAACTGTTTTCACAGCAACAAATGTGCCTACATTTACCAAAAAACAAGAAATAATAAACTGTCTGTATCTTACACATAGTTTAGCTCCTTGGACCATACATACCAAACCCATCCATTCTAGAAGAATGTAGGGTAGCCAGTCTCTGAAGATAGCCTTCAATGAGCCGTGCCTCTTGATAGTAAACCCTTGTATAATCCCCTTTCACATGGAATCTGTACTAACCTTATGACTCACTCATCTAATAGAATGTGGCAGAAGTGGTATTGCACCAGTTCTAGGCCTAAGCCTAAAGAAGGCTTCTACTTTCGAACTTTTAGGAACCCTGGGCTGACACAGAAGAAGTCAGGCTACCCTACTAAAGAGACCACATAAAGGGAGAGGTCACACAGAGATAGGTCCCCACCTTCCAGCCATCCCCACCAAGGCTCCAGACTTGGGAATGATGCCATCTTGAAGGTTCCAGCCACAGACCATTATGTTTGGGATGCTTTATTATACAAGTGTACACAGCTGAAACAGAGTATGTTTCCTACATGAAATTCACAGAAAAAAGGGACTGTCTACCCACAAGGTGAACTTTCTACCTCTCATCTCTTATCTACTCAAAGTATAAAATTATGTTTGTTAACAACTACAATTCCTTGAAGTTGATACGACAAGCAAATAGAAAGGACATTGTTGGGTGGGAGNGGATTAATGCTCTCCCCAGGTGGGAGGATTAATGAGTGAGTTCTCACTCTATCAGTTCCCACGAGAGCTGTTTGTTTAAAAGACCCTGGCACCTCCTCTCTCTCTCTTGCTTCTGCTCTCTCTTGCTTCCTCTCTCGCCATGTGATCTGCTTGTACCTCCCAGGTGCTTGCCGCTTTCCACCATGAGTAGAAGCAGCCTGAGGCCCATGCCAGACACAGCTGTCCCAGAATCATGAGCCAAATAA
>NW_007731374.1:160978-161631 GCF_000696425.1 Galeopterus variegatus | reverse complement strand
TATTTCCTATCTCAGTCCTAAAATCAGCTATTTTTTCAAATATCTTTAGTTCCTTTTATCACAGAATGGTATTAGACATCAAGATCTGGGCACTAGATGTGCTCGTTGCTACTGGGGTATCATTACTTCTAGGGTCTTACTGAATTTTTGCTGCTGGCTTTATTAATTACTCAGAGAGGAGCATTGAAACATCAGACTATAATTTTGAATTTGTCTATTTAAAAAAAAGTTCTTTCTGTGCTTTCTTCATGCATTTTAAGTGTTGTTACTAGGCGCACATATATTTAGGATTGTTATGTCCTCTTCATGGATTGATCCCTTTATCACTACGAAATGTCCCTATCTTTCCCTGCTACTGTTCCTTGTTCTGAAGTTTACTCTGTGATATTAATATATATGTATTAATATAGTCACTCCAGCTTTCTTTCGATTACTATTCGAATGGTACATCTGTTTTCTTTGTTGAACTTTTAACCTAACTATGTTTCCTGTAGGCAGCATATAGTTGGGGCTTGATTTTTCTTGCAATTTGGCAATCTCTTTAGTTGGGGTAATTAGTCATTTATATTTAATTTATTGATCTAAATTGTTAGGTTTACCCCTATAATTTTGCTATTTGCTCCTTTTTTTTTTTTTTTTTTTTTTTTTTCCCC
>NW_007731374.1:157740-159806 GCF_000696425.1 Galeopterus variegatus | reverse complement strand
GGAGCGCCACCGCGCTTCCCAAGCGGCGCACTATAGCAGTGCACCACCGGGCCGGCCCGATGTTAGTCCCTTTTTATGTGATTCATTTTCTCTTCACTATTGACTAATTAGCCATATCTATTTATTTTTAAAAAGTGGTATCTCAAGGATTTTCAATATATATCTTTAACTTTATAGTGCTTCATGTGGGATAAGAACTTTACCACTGTACACTCCCACTTTCCTTCTCCAACGCTTTTTGCTACTGTTTTCATACATTTTACATATGCCATAAACTCCACAATATATAACTATTAGTTTTGCCTTAAGAAATCAATTATCTCTCTTTTTTTCACTTTTAAAATTGTGATAAAACATACACGACATAAAATTTACCACTTTAACCATTTTTTAATGTACAATTCAGTGGCATTAAATGCAGTCAGTGTTGTGTAGACATCATCACTATCTATTTCCAGAACTTTTTCATTATCTCAAACAGAAATTCTGTACCCATTAGAGCAACAATTCCACATTGTCCCATCGCCCTAAACTCTAGTAATCTCTATTCTACTTTCTGTGTCTATAAAACTGCCTATTCTATACACATAAGTGGAATTATACAAACTTTGTCCTGTTGTTTTTGGCTGAATTCACTTAGCATAATGTGTTCAAGGGTCATCCATCTTGTAGCATGTAGCAAAACTTCATTCCTTTTTATGGTTAAATAATATTACATTATAGTTATATACCACATTCTCTTTATCTATTTATCTGATGATGGACAATCGGATTGTTTCTATCTTTAGCTATTGTGAATCATGCTGCTATAAACATTGTGTAGAAGTATCTGTTGACATTTCTGCTTTCAAATCTTTTGTATATATACCTGAAAATGGAAGAGCTGAGTCACATGGTAGGTAACGTTTGACTTTTGAGAAATTGCCAAACTATCTTTCACAGCAGCTTTGTCATTTTACATTCCCACTAGCAATGCCCAAGCGTTCCAATTTCTCTACATCTTCATCAACACTTGTCATTTTCCTTTAAAGAAATTTTTTATAACAGCCTTCCTAGAAGTTCTATCTCATTATGGTTTGTATTTCCCTGATGACTATCAGTGTTGAACATCTTTTCATATGCATATCATTTTTGGAGAAAAATGTCCTTTGAAAAATGTCCTTTGCCCATTTTTCAACTGGGTTGTTTAGTTTTTTGTTGTTGACTTGTAGATGTTCCTTATATATTCTGAATATTAATCCTTTGGCAATATATAATTTGCAGATATTTTCTCCCATTCTGTGGATTCTCTTTTCACTCTCTTTGTAGTCCTTTTTGATATACAGAAGTTTTTAATTTTGGTGTCCAGTTTATCTGTTTTTTTTTTTTTTTCTTATGTTGCCTGTACTTTTGGTGTCATACTTAAGAAACCATTGTAAAACCCAAGGTCATGAAGATTTTCCCTTATGTTTTCTTCTAAGAGTTTTATAGTTTTAGCTCTTAAATTTAGGTCTTTATCCATTTTGAGTTAATTTTTATATAGGGTGTAAGGTAAAGGTCCAACTTTATTCTTTTGCATATGAATATCTAGTTTTCCCAGCACCGTTTGTTGAGAAGACTGTCCTTTCCCCATTAAATGGCCATTTTGAGTTAATTTTTGTATAGGGTGTAAGGTAAAGGTCCAACTTTATTCTTTTGCATATGAATATCCAGTTTTCCCAGCACCATTTGTTGAAAAGACTGTCCTTTCCCCATTAAATGGCCTTGATGTCTTGTCAAAAATCAATTGGCATATGTGAGCGTTGATATCTGGGCTCTCTATTCTATGTCATTGGTCTATATATCTATCCGTGTGCCAGTACTATGCTGTTTCGATTACTGTAGATTTGTAGTTTTGAAATCAAGAAGTGTGAGACCTCCAACTTTGGCCATTTTTCTAAGATTGTTCTGCATTTAGGGGTTCCTTGAAATTCCATATGAATATTAGTTTGAGGTTTTCTATGTCTGAAAAAAAAGGGATTTTTATAGAATTCTCATTAAATCTATGTATCACTTTGGGTAATACTGTCATCTTTTTTTTTTTTTTT
>NW_007731374.1:116524-156931 GCF_000696425.1 Galeopterus variegatus | reverse complement strand
AAAGATGACCAGTAAGGGGATCTTAACCCTTGACTTGGTGCTGTCAGCACCACGCTCACCCATGAGCTAACTGGCCATCCCTACATGGGATCCGAACCCGTGGCCTTGGTGTTATCCACACCACACTCTTCCGAGTGAGCCACGGGCCAGCCCCTGTCATCTTAATATTATGTCTTCCAATTCATGAACACAGAGTATCTTTCCCTTTCTTTAGGTCTTTATTTCAGTAATATTTTGTACTTTTCTATGTAAAAGAAGTCTTTCATTTCCTTTATTAAATTTATTCCAAAGTATTTTATTCTTTTTGATGCTGTTGTAAATGGAATGGTTTTCTTAATTTCCTTTTCAGATTGTTCATTGTTAGTGTGTAGAAATACAACCAAATTCTGCAACTTAATTGTGCATCTTTAAATTTTGCTGAATTTGTTTATCAACTCTAACAGTTTTTTTGTGGATTCTTTAGGGTTTTCTACATATAATATCAAGTCATCTGCAAACAGAGTTAATTTTATTTTTTTCCTTTCCAATTTGGACGCCTTTTACTTATTTATCATGCCTCTTTACTCTGGCTAGAATTTTCAATACTATGTTGAAAAGAAGTGATGAAAGCAGGCATCGTGTCTTGTTCCTGATTTGAGGGTATGGGGTATTCAGTCTTTCACCATTGAGTATTATGTTACCTGCAGATTTTTATATGTGGCTTTCATCATGTTAGAGAAGCTCACTTCCATTCCTAATATATTGAGTGTTTTTATCTTGAAAGGATGTTGTATTTTGTCAAATGCTTTTTTTGCATCATTTGAGATGAGCATTTTTTTTCTTTATTTTACTAATGTGGTGTATCACATTGATTTTCATATGCTGAGCTAGCTTTGCACTGCTAGGATAAATCTTACTTGGCCATGATGTATAAACCTTTTAATATGCTGTTGAATTTGGATTGCTAGTATTTTTTTTTTTTTTTTTTTGGTTTGCTAGTATTTTGTTGAGGATTTTTGCACTTATATTCAAAAGGATCAATTATCTTCTAAAGAGTGTAAAATGAGAAAAAGGTCTTTTATTTTCATCCTCCTAGTCACCATTTCCAGTGCTTCTTATTCTTTAGTGTAGTTCCAAATTTCTATCTATTCTCATTTTCCTTTTGACTTGAAAAGCTTCCATTAACGTTTCTTATATTATAGCTCTGCTGGCAACAAATTATCTCATCTTTGGTTTCTCTTTAAAAGTCTTTCTTTTGCCCTATTTGAAAGATATTTTTACTAATGAAGAGGTCTAGTTTGAAAGGTTATTTTTTTTCAGTTCCTTAAAGACATGTCTCTACCGTCTTCTGACTTGCATAGTTTCTGATGAGAATCCGCTGTCATTCTTATCTTTGTTCTGATATACAAAAAATACTGTTTTACCTTTGGTTGCTGGTAAGATTTTTTTTTTCTCTGTAACTGATTTTCAGTAATTTAATTATAATGTACTTTGGTGTGCTTTTTGTTTCTTTGTTTATTCTGCTTGCTGTTCATTGAACTTCTTGGACCTGTAGATAGATGTTTTTCATCAACTTTGGTAAATTTTCAGCCCTTTTTTCTTCAAATATTTTTTCTGAACCTTCCCCTGCCTTCTGTGACTCCAGTTACATGTATGTTAGACTACTTGATATTATACCACAATCAACTTACTCTTTTTTAAAAAATTAACTTACTGTGATCTTTTTTTTAAAGAATCTTTTTTTTTTGTCTTTTTTTGTGTCCGGCAACGGGATCGCAACCCTTGGTGTTGCGCCCGCACATTGCTCAGCCAGTGAGCGGGAACCGGTCTGTATGTGGGATCCGAACCCTCGGCGGGAGCGCCGCCGCACTCCCAAGCGGCACACTGTAGCAGTGCGCCACCGGGCTGGCCCTAAAGAATCTTTTTTTAAAGGACAGAGAATATTCTGTTCTTTGTTTAGTCTCCCCCCGTCCCACTGTTTACACAATCTTTTTTCCCTCTTTGTGTTTCATTCTAGATAGTTTATACTATGATATCTTAAGTTCACTGCTCTTTGCTCTGTAGTGTCTAATTTCCTGTTAATCATAACTTTGTATTTTTTTTTCATTTGAGATACTGTATTTTTTATTTTTATAAGTTGATTATGGGCCTTTTTTATAGCTTCTTTCTCTACTCATCATGACTATGTTTTACTCTTCCTCAAACATATGGAGCATATTTATAATGACTGTTATAACATTTTTGTCTGTTAGTTCCATTATCTTTGTCACATCTGGGTCAGTTTCTATTGATTGATTGCTCCCCCTGTTATGATATATTTTCCTACTTCTTTGAGTGCTTGATAATTTTTTTATTGGATATCAGACATTGTGAATTTTACATTGTTGGTTTCTGGATTGTGTTTTATTTATTTAAGTGGTGTTGGATTTTTTTTTTTTTCTAGTGTAGTTGTGTTTTGGATCCTTTTTAAGATTGCACTTAATCTTTGTTGGAATGGGTCCAGAGAAACCTTACTCTAGGGCTAATTTAATCTGACTACTAAGACATTATTATTACATATCCATGCCCTGTGTGTTACAAGTTTTTCCCCCACTTGGACTGGTTAGAGCACAAACTATTCTTAGCCCTATGTGAGTTTTGAGGATTTTCGGCCTACTCCATTCCAGTTGTTCTTTCTCCAGCCTTAGTTTCCTCTCACACATTCTCAGATAGGTGTTCAGTCAAAGCCTGCAGGGTGGGGATACTGGGGAGGACCTGTTTCTATAACTGTGTAACTCTACCTCTGTGCAGCACCTTCTCTCTGGTACTCTGCTTCACAAATTTCACCCAGCTTGACCTTCTTAATGTCCAGTCTCTATCTCCTTTCCTCATAAAGACCATCAGCCTGTGTTAGGGTTCCTTTTCTTTGAGTCGTGACCTGGTAATCGCCTACAGGCAATTCAGCTTGTTTGTCTTCTAATGTCTAAACATTGAAAGACAATAATTAATAAACTACTCAGCTTGTTTGCCTTCTAATGTCTAAAAATCCAATGTTTCATGTATTTTGTTTTGATTTCTTGTTAAGATAGGAGGGTAAATCAGTCCCTGTTACTCCATTTTGGCTGCAAGTAGAAGTTCCTCAAAATATGTTTCTGAGATATCTCTATGTTAATACAAATAGATTTAATTCATACCTTTTAACTGCTCTATACTGTTCCATTGTATACATAGATCACATTTTGTCTAGCTATTCTCTTATCATTGGACAATTGTAGTATGTCTTGGTTTTTACTACGTTATAAACAATACTGCTCTCAGGAGAGAAAATACCCACAAATTAAACTTCTGGTTTATAAGGCATGTTCATCTGTAGATTCATAGATAATTTCAAATCATTTTTCAATGTGGGTGTACAATGTTCAGTCCCATCTGGACTGTTTTAAAGTACCTATTTCCAGGCATTATCTTCCAAACATTGTATTATAGTTTTAGCCAATTTGATAGGTGAAAAAAGAGTAGTTTATTATTATTTTGATTTTTTCTTGAGTGTTAGTAATGCTGAGCATTTCTTCATCTGACTATTAGCCTGTATATTTTACTTATTTTCTGAGTTGTCTGTTTGTATTCTTTGCTCATTTTTATATTGGGTTATTTTTCTCTTTATTATTAATTTTTAGGTATTTAAAAAAATATTTTTGATACTACGCATTTGTTTGTCACTATTGGTTGCAAATTTTTCTTTCAGTTTGTAGCTTGCTTTTAGTTTTCATCTATGGTGTCCTTTCTTGAACATACATTTTTCTTAATGCTGATGTGGTCAGTCTTATTGATCTGCCTTTATTGTTTTCATATTTTATATAAGAAAGTCTCCTTTATTCTAAGGTCATAAAAATAAATTTGATTTTTCAAAGAATCTTATTATCTTGTCTTATAGTTAGGGTTTTAAACATGTTAGAATTTACATTTTGGGGCCAGCCCAGTGGCACACTGGAGAGTGCGCCGCTTGGGAGCGCGGCGGCACTCCCGCTGAGGGTTCGGATCCCATGTAGAGACCGGTTCCCACTCACTGGCAGAGTGTGGTGCGGGTGCAACACCGAGGGTTGCGATCCCGTTACCGGTCAGTAAAAAAGACAAAAAGGAAAAAAAATAAAAAGAATTTACATTTTGTAAGTGCGAACTAGAGATCTAATTTTATTTTTTCCATACAAAGAACCAACCTTATTTGCCGATAGTCCATCCTTGTTATGTGCTACCATTAATGAATGTCCACTGTGATCTAGGCTCTGAATGAGGTACTTTACATGCCTTTCCTTGTCTACTTATCCCCCTGACCCTGTAGGGAAGGTACAGTATCATCCCCATTTTTCAGATGGGGACACTAAGCCTTAGAAATTTAAATAACTTGCCCATGTTATGACAGCTAGCAGGTGGTGGAGGCAGGATTTGAACCCTTGCTACATACAGAAAGGGCTGGAGAAAGAAGGTGAGTGAGACTGGCCTATTCAGAAGGAGAGGCTTGGTGGGGAGAGGGGTCCTTGGAGAACACGAATGGTTAGATCAGGGTTTTTCAGCCTTGATCCTATTGACCTTTTGGACTAATAATTCTTTACATGGTTGTGGGGGGACCAACTTGTCCATTGCAGGATGTTTAACAGCATCCTTATTCTCTATCCACTAGACACCAGTAGCACCTCACTGCCCCTTCTTCCCACTCCCAAACACTAACTGTGATGATAAAAAAATGTCTCCAGGCATTGCCAAATGTCACCCGGGAGGCAAGATTGCTTCCTGTTAAGAATCACTAATTTAGATAATAATAACTATTGTTATCACTATCAGTGTCAGTTATTAACCATCATTATTGCTAATGATATTGACACTAATTATCAATGGTGATTAATTGTAATATTTATCCCTGGGCTGTTGCCTCTTTGTAGCTGAGGGAAAGAAAGTTCTAGCTTTCCCTTTACGTTACACTTTCTCAGCATTCTGCTCTTTTAACCTGTGAGTCACCCCTCAGCCTGCCAAGGGAGGAGCTCCGCCTCCCCCAGGGGTGTGCTCAGCTCCTCTAGCTTTCCCTTTACGTTACACTTTCTCAGCATTCTGCTCTTTTAACCTGTGAGTCACCCATCAGCCTGCCAAGGGAGGAGCTCCGCCTCCCCCAGGGGTGTGCTCAGCTCTGCGCGGTGTGCTGCCTGCGCTGTTTTCAGGGTTAAGTTCATGGAAACAGTTGTACAGGGTAGAGGGGTCTGGGGCTTGGGGTGGTTCATGTTTTCTTTTCAAAATATTTTTCTTCAACATTTTGTTGACAATGAATAAAAATGGAAAAGTAAAGCCCTGCTGATGTCAAACGATTCATAAACCCAGATGTGGTGGGGGTGAGGAGCCTGCAGCATTCATGATGCATGGCAGGCTGTGAACACATCTGCTGTCCCCAGCATCCAGCCCAGCAACCTCTGTGAATGGAGATCTGCACACAAACATCAGGACCTGTCAGCTCCTTGGACATTCAGGGGCTTTAGAGATAAAATCTGCCTTCAAATTCCAAAATGCACACTGTCTTTAGCCTGGCCAATTGAGATCCTGCATTTTAAATTCTAAAACTATGATAAAAATGAGCAGGCAATGAATGTTCAAAATAATCTGAGTCGCTGTGAAATTCCTCTCATTTATGCTACCGATGGTGGTTGTCTTCTCCCTGTTTAAGATGGCTTAGCTCCACAAATCCCTCTGCAGGGTTCCCAGTCAGCCTCATTTTCCCTTTTGCCATGAAGATTTCTGAAGAGACTGACAAGCCCTCATGTGAAGTCCAGAACCTTGATATGACTGCCCCTCACCATCCAGGCTAGTGTCCTTGCCAGGGAAAGAAGCCGGGTCATTCCAACATGGGACATTGTTGGCCAGCCCCTGCTGGTGCATAGTGACCATGCTTGATTTTCTAAGCTCATGCTACCCCTCCAGCCCCTACCGACACCCTACTCCACCTCTGCTGGGTCCCCCAGCTCTGAGCTCACTCTCCAGTCCTGTGGGTGAGGCTGGAAGCACCAACCAACCCGGGAGCTCCCTGAAAGCAGTCCCAGACGTCCTTCCCATTCTCTAAGGTCCCTTTGTTTTGGAGTGTCTCTCAAGTGTAGGCCACCAGAGGGCTGGACTCACAGAAGAAAATGGTGAAGAATGTTGACCAACCAGAGCAAGAAGTGTCCTGTGGCTATCACTTCTCTGGGCCCTTGCTATTAGGACAGATACACAGGCAGACTTGCTGACAGAGTGGAAGGGAGTGGGGTGTAGGGCTCTGTCTTCCCTGCTGGGGACATGGAGTTCCCATTGCAGGGCCAAGACTGTTTTGGGCACAGTGTCCTGCAATCCTGGTGAATATTCAGCTGTTGGTGTCCGCTTTGCTGGCTCCTGCCTATGCAAACAGCCACCTGGGAAGGGGAGGCGGAGAGTGTGGTGGCAGTGGCAAGGGACACTGGGGGAGGGAAGAGGACCAGGGCTCAGGGAAGCTGACTGAGGGAGCCGCTGCTGAGCCCCACCATGGACAGCTGGCTGTGGGGTGCCTGCGTCCTCTGCCTGCTGGGGCCATTACCAGTCGTGAGTAGCCAGCCAGACCCTCTGCCTCTCCTACTGAGCTCCAGATTTGGGAGCCACAGGGCTGTTCGGGGGCCCAGCTGGAACCTGGTGGAGACCCCTCTGCCCTTGTCCAGTACAGGAGTCCCTCCTGCCAAGCAGGTGGCAGGCTGTGGTTGGAGAACTCAGGATTCTGGGGACTGTCTCCTCCTCTTCCTTTCCCCAGGCAGTCTGCTGTGACTCAGCGTAGCTCAGACTATTAAAATCTCCTTCCTGGGACCGAGCTGAGCTCACCTCTGTTACTTCCCCCAGGGCCAGGCAGTGCCCTCTGGGGGCCACAGAGACTCTGTCTGCCCTGACCTAATGCTTCAGCACTGGGGAGGCAAAGTCAGGCCCTCCCTCCACCCCCACGTGTGCTCTTTCTCTGAGCTATGGCTCTTGAATGCATTCAATCTCCTCTGATGGAATTGCCAGACCCCTCCCTACCCTGATGACTCCTTAAGTCACACTCCAGTTTGGTTGCTTCCTTTGATGAGGGTGTGACCAGGGATGGGGGGAATGAGTAGTTAGTGGAGACCAGCTGCTCCTGGTCTAGCATTTAGGGGACTCTTTCTCTCCTGGTGTTTGGGGCTGGAGAAGTTTTTGACAGCCCAATATTGGTCCATGGCCTAGAATGCTGGAGCATCGGGTAGCAGGACAGAGGCCCTCCCTGAATGTGCTGCAATTTCACAGCATGTTTCCCAGGAAGTTACACAAGTGACAACAGGGACCAGGAGGGGGTCGCAAGGTATTGGGTGGGAAGTCCTGGCTGGCAGGCTGCTCCTCGGAGTCCACGTGGACTGAGATCTGCCTTGATGGGGGACTGCCATCCTCTCAAGCACCTTGCTGCACCTGATCCTAGTCACACAGGCTTTGGACTTAAATCTTCATACCAAGACATTAGCTGTGTGATCTGGGGCAAGCTCCTTACTCTTCCTGAGCCTGCCTTGTCTCTTTCATAAAAAGAGAAAATAATACCGGCTGGCCAGGGTGGTTGCGCATTGAGTGGCATCTGATGTGTCAAGGACTGGGCGTGCAAGTGCAATACAGGTAACCTCTGCTGCCCTCCCATCTGGAGGGACGAAACCCCTCCTCCCATCTGTATGCACCCTACAGTAAAGCTTTATTTTTAGGAGGGGACCCAGTGGCAGTCATTCAGCAGCTGGTGCCCGTGCCAGGATTAGACTGAAATCATTGTCTCCCAGTGTGGGCTCATCCCCCATAGTCCCGGGGATGAGCAGTGGTCACACAGTGAGCCCAGGGTGTCCAGGAAGACGACATCTTCTTTCAGGGATGGGTGGGGACTAGTAAGTGGGTGGGGCTGATCGGGAGCCCTGGCATGTGGCTGGAGGGTGATTGGGAGCCCTCAGTGCATGGGTGGGGTTGATTCAGGAGGAGCATGGGACCGTCTTGGAATGCTCTATCTTTCTAGCCCCACCACTTCACCCCTCCCTACAATCTCCACCTTCCAGCTGGCTCTCTATGCATTCCAGGGCTACAGTTAGGACAAGTGTGTAAGAAAGTCCCATACAAAGCTCACCTATCCTCCCTCCCACCCCACACTTGTGGGCTCAGTCTGTTGTGGGGGATATGCGGGGAGATGCGATGGGGCTCTGTTGCATGATGGGCCTGGGTAGCTACTGAGTCCTGGGGAGGCAGCCAAGAGCTGAGTCTGGGGCACCCACCAACACCGAGACACAGAGCCTGGGCAGTGGGCGACTCCTGCAAGCTGAGGCCCCACAGAGCCAGGCAGGAGATGGCAGAACTGAGCCCAAGCTGGATTTTGGGGAATGGGGTCAGCAAGGTGGGACAGGCTGGTGGGGTGAGCCTACTTACTGCGCTGGGTCACCAGGTCCTCTCCCAGCCCACTGGCCTGCAGCAAGGTCCTTGGGTCCCTCCCACGTGCTCACCCACTGTCCATTGTCCCCACTCTGGTGGTCAAAGTCCCTCCTCTCAGAGTCCAGCCCCCTGTCTCACGTCCACTGAACTACTTGTTGTGTGAGTATTTTACACTAGCAATTGATCAGGCATTTGCTGCCATGGATTGTGCTAAACATTGAGGGGGTGTGTTTGCACATGTGCATGAGGCTGGCCATGGAGGAGGTCCACTAGACCAGCCCTCTCAGACACTCCCTACATGTCCCCTGCATTTTCGCCCTCCTCATCTTTGTGTATGCTGTTTCCTCTGTCCTGAATTCTCTTCCCACCACTTGCATGCTAGTGTGTGTGTGTGTGGTGGTGGTGGTGGGGGCGCTTCAAAATGCTTTCTCTCTAGACCCAGTTCAAATGCCACGTCCTCAGCCCCTCTGAGAAGGGACTTGCCTTGTGCCTGTCCTGCCTCTTATCACAGTTGTCAAGGTCGACTAGGACCATGCCCTCCCCCAACCTTGCCCTGTGAAATTTTGGGGGAACAAAAATCTACACCAATTGACTTGGATATGTGTGTTGTACAGAAATGTGTGTGCTGTAGACCTGTTCACAGTCCAGGGGGCATGTTTTATAAAATTGGGTTCCCTAACATGCGTCTGTTTGGGCTCCGGCTCGTTGGACAGTCAGTTTCAGTTTTTCTCCCATCTGGGGCAGTGGGAGGGAGACAGGTTAGAAATTCTTGCTGTTGAATCCCAGCACCCTGGATCCACCGAGATCTCTGCATATTCCTGGCTCCATCCCAGTCGATCCCTAACATGCGTCTGTTTGGGCTCCGGCTCGTTGGACAGTCAGTTTCAGTTTTTCTCCCATTTGGGGCAGTGGGAGGGAGACAGGTTAGAAATTCTTGCTGTTGAATCCCAGCACCCTGGATCCACCGAGATCTCTGCATATTCCTGGCTCCATCCCAGTCGATTTCCAGTTGCTTGAAGAGGCACACTTTCAGAAACACTGCTAGAAGATTTCCAGAAAAGCAACTGTTTTCCAGTTTCCAGAGATCATTCCCCGTGGTCCCTGGGCAGCACCAGGTTCTGGGAAGCTCCTAAACCTGTCATCCTTTCTGATTGCTGAGTCACACAGCGGGGCGATTTTCCCTCCACCCATCCACGCATCATCCATGCGTCCAGTCATCAGTCCATCCGTGTAATCGTCTGTCTGTCTGTATACTCATCCATTCCTCCAGCCAGCCAGCCAGGCAGCCACCCGTTCACTCATCCACTCGTTCATTCACTCATCCATACATCCACATTCCCTGCTCTTTCACCTCATCCGTGTGCTCATTCATTCATCCGTCTCTTCTCTCGCTTACCCTTTTGCTCATGTATTCTTGCCTGGGTATCCCTGAAAGCAGAACCTGAGACAAAGGTCGAGAGTCCAAATGGGCTTCAGTGGGCTAAGATCAAGGTGTTGGCAGGGGCTGCATTGCTTCTGATGGCTGTGGTTAGAATCCATTTCCCTGCCTTTCTCTTCTGCCATCTTCAAAGCCAGAAGCATAGCATTTTTTTTGCCGCCCCTTCCCTTCCTCTCCCACCTCTGCTTCCACCATCACATCTCCTTTTCTGACTCCCCTGCCTCCCTCTTGTAAGGACCCTTCTGATTAAACTGGGTCCACCGGGATAATCCAGGTAATCTTCCTATCTCAGTATTCTTAATCACATCTGCAAAGTCCTTTCCTTTTTCTATGTAAAGTAACATGTTCGCAGATTCCAGGGATTAGGATGTGAACATTTTTGGGAGCCATTGTTCTGCCTATCGAGGTAGTTTCTGCAGAATTGCGTTCATGGAGCGGGAGTGCAGAAGTGGGGGAGTAACCTGGAGAAGGAGGAAAGGCCGCTATAGGATTGGGTTGGCCATCTCTGCAAGATCTTCTGAAGCATTGTGTTTAATGTGTCTCAGAACTTACTCCTAAAACGGAGGGGAGGGGGAAGGCTTACTTCCATGAGATGAAAAGGTGAGACATCTATCCAAACCCTTCCTTCTTTCTTTCCTCTCTTCCTTTCTTCCTTCCTTCCATGCATTCACGTATCCAAACATCCATCAAACACACATGTGATTACTGTAAGTCAGGCCCTGCACTTAAAATTAGGGGCACAGAAATGAATTGGGTGCTGTCTCTGTCTTCAGGTCAATTTGGACCAGAGAACCCAGTAGGAGCACCAGATTGGCTTGGCCCATCTGGTTAACTCTTTCCTGCAGGTACTGGGCCAGGTGCATCCAGAATGTAACTTCATCCCCCAGCTAAGAGAGGAAGAGAGTGCCTGTCTACACGCAGCCCAGGGGATGCCCAACACCACCCTGGGTGAGGCTTGGGAGGGAGATGGTGGCTTCTGTGACTCCTTTTTCTCCTCTAGCCTCACCACTCAGAGTGCTGGGCCAGCCTTTCCCCTGGCTGAGTCTGTCCTGCTCCCATCTCTTCATCTAGGCTGTCCTAGGACCTGGGACGGGCTGCTGTGCTGGCCAGTGGCAGGCTCTGGAGAGTGGGTCACCCTCCCCTGCCCGGATTTCTTCTCTCATTTCAGCTCAGAGCCGGGTGAGGGGTCCTGGGTGTGGTGTGGGCAGTGGTTTCATCCAGGGGTGGCAGCACCTGGTGGACATATTGCTGGCTTTGCGGGCAGGCAGACCTGGATTTGAATACCAACTCCCCCCTTCCAGTGTGAGCTTGGGCAAGTCTGACAACCCAAACCCTCTGCTTCCTGACCTGTGAACTGGGAGAACCAGAGCATTAACTTCACAGAGAGGAGAATAAGAGAGCAGAGCATGGAAGTGCTGGACCTGGGGTCTGGCACCAAGCAAATGTCCTCCAGCTGTTAGCAGGAGGCCTGGATGCCACAGGGGGAGGGGAAGGTGGGGGAGGGTAGACGGGCACCTGCTGCCCTGCTGTACCTCCCTGGCCTGGGTGTCTAGGGTGGACAGTCCCTCTAGGGGAGAGAGGGCCTCCTTTCTTCCCCACTGCCCTTAAGATGCTGGGGGCCCGACTCACCACCTTCTGTCCCCAAGGGAATGATTCTGTTAACAGATAGTACCTTTGAAGCTGGAGAGGGAAGGCCCCAAAGTGTGTCCCGGGCAGGCTGGACCTGGATCCCAGGCCTCTGGAGGGCATGTCACCCTCTCTCTGTCGCCGAGAGGAACTGTCTGTGCAAACCCTGCCAGGGTCATTTGATGGTCCATGGCTCCCCCGACCCCAAGAGGGGAGAGGGGAGGAGATGTTATAATCAGAGGCTCTTGCTTGCTTCCCAGGGGTAGTGAAGCGGGATTGCACCATCACAGGCTGGTCTGAGCCCTTCCCTCCTTACGCTGTGGCCTGCCCTGTGTCGCTGGAGCTGCTGGCTGTCCCCAAGGGAATGATTCTGTTAACAGATAGTACCTTTGAAGCTGGAGAGGGAAGGCCCCAGAGTGTGTCCCGGGCAGGCTGGACCTGGATCCCAGGCCTCTGGAGGGCATGTCACCCTCTCTCTGTCGCTGAGAGGAACTGTCTGTGCAAACCCTGCCAGGGTCATTTGATGGTCCATGGCTCCCCCGACCCCAAGAGGGGAGAGGGGAGGAGATGTTATAATCAGAGGCTCTTGCTTGCTTCCCAGGGGTAGTGAAGCGGGATTGCACCATCACAGGCTGGTCTGAGCCCTTCCCGCCTTACGCTGTGGCCTGCCCTGTGTCGCTGGAGCTGCTGGCCGAGGAGGTAAGAGGCGCCTGGCATTTTGGAGGAAGGATTGCCACTCATGGATGTTTGTACGAGTGGTGGCCTGCACAGCTGTAGGAGCCGCCATGCCCTTTAGGGCTGGCAGGTTGGAATATTGATTACAGCAGTTTTCCAGCAGAGGGCAGTAAAGTGTATGAAGAGAGGTGGTCTTTCACTAATTTGCTCAATTTGACACAAGGGCCAAGTTGCTTGGAGGGAGAGGGTAGGCAGAGGCAGGTGGGAGATGTGCTGGCCCTGGTCTCCTTGCGGACCCCTTCTATGCCCAGGCCTCCAGGGCAGGGACCTTTAGTGGGTCCAGAGGAAACAGACTCCTGGCAGCTCTGGGCAAGCTCCTTCCCTTCTCTGCTCCTTTGTGGAGCAGTGTGCATGCTAGTGTGGGCATGTGAGGGAAACTCAAGCCTGGAAGTGGTCACAGAGCCCCCTAACTCCAGCCTGCACCTCCCATGCTTCTGCATTGAGCAGGCCTTTGCAAGGGGCTTCCATACCCATAACCCTATTTCTCTCTCTCCTCAGCCCTGAAAGGTAAAGGATGAATCTGACCATTTTTCAGATGAAAACACTGAGTCAGAGAGGGGCCAACAGGAGAGCAGGGATTGGGGCCAGTGCCAGGGCCCCTGCTCCCTTCCTTTGCTCCATCTCTGGGGACCAGGCTGGACTCTGATCGACCCAAACACTTGGGCATGGAAAGGGGTTTAGCCTTCCAGTCTGTGGCTGTCCCAGCTGTCCCTGGCTGTCCCATTTATTTGGGGACTTTTTGTTCCCAAGCCACGAGCAAGCTGGATGTCAACAAACAAGCTAATTTCCTCTTAGGCTTTTGTCATTCCCCAGGGACACACGGTTTCTGCTGCTGCCTCTTCCCACCCCCAGCGACAGTGAGTGTTAAGCATCTCCACCCCCTGCTACTACCCCTCCATCACCAGCAGAACACGTAGAAGACAGACTGTAAACAAAAGCTTTGATACTTCAGTGATTAGAGGGAGCTTTCCATGATACCTGCGGACACCTCTGCCACCAGATGGGGAGTCTTGGGGTGCAACTGCAAAGGCTTCACCAGCCTGACTGCCAAGCCTCCCTCTCCCCAAAGCCCCAGGATCTGAGACTTTCTTCTGTCTCCACCCTCCCCAGAAATCTTACTTCTCCACGGGACACCTCTGCCACCAGATGGGGAGTCTTGGGGTGCAACTGCAAAGGCTTCACCAGCCTGATTGCCAAGCCTCCCTCTCCCCAAAGCCCCAGGATCTGAGACTTTCTTCTGTCTCCACCCTCCCCAGAAATCTTACTTCTCCACGGTGAAGATCATCTACACCATGGGCCATAGCGTCTCTACTGTAGCCCTCTTTGTGGCCATCATCATCCTGGTTGCTCTCAGGTTTGCCATCCTCCACACCTGCTCAAGGACCTTCATTGGCTCCCTATTGTCCAGAGGACCAAGTCTGATTCCTTGCCTGGATAGTCAAGAGGTTCCCAGATCTAGGCACTGTGTCCATTTCTAGCCTCTCCTTCCCTCCCCCCAGCATGTAGACCCATCTCTTCACACAGCAGAGCTCACTCCTGCCTGCACACCTGTGTTCAGGTGGAGCCTGCTGTTTGCTTGGAATGCTTCCTTTCTCTTAATGCATTCACATCTGCCCAAATTCGAAGCCTGGCTCCTATCCAAGTCTAAGATCCTCTTTGTCTCCTACATGGAGTCCTTCTCGACCGTTCCAACCTTCTGACCACTGTCTCTCTTAAGAACCCCAGCTTACAGAGTCTGAGCCTCACATCTGGCCTCTGCTCTTCTCTGTCTCTTCTGGATGAGTCTCTCTGACTGTCCAGAAGGTTCCCATGAGTAGTACCGCCAGACCTTTCTGCCTCTGTTCTCCCAGACCATGAGCTCCCTGAAGGCAGGGACTAGCGTCATCCTCATTCCTGCACCTGCACTGAGCCCAAGGCAGTGGCTGGTCGGCTGTCCTGCAAGGCTGAAGCTGAAGTCTCAAGTTCAAGTCAGTTCAAATCAGCTTGATTTGATTCACTTCAGTTCAACTCGATTCGATTCACTTCCCTCTCAGCTCAGCCCAGCCCAGCCAGGCCCCTGTTGGAAGCAGGCCGAAGCCCCTCTCCCTCCTGACCTCCCATTTCTCCTTTCTCCCCACCCCTCCAGGAGGCTCCACTGCCCCCGGAATTACATCCACACCCAGCTGTTTGCTACCTTTATCCTCAAGGCGGGAGCTGTGTTCCTGAAGGACGCCACCCTCTTACACGGCGACAACACGGACCACTGCAGCTTCTCCACTGTAACAGCCATGGGAGGGGGCGCCGGTGGGGGCGGGGAGAGGAGGCTGGGTTAGACACCTGGATGTGCCTGGCCCAGCCTGCCCTGTCCTGTGGGCTGACCCTGGGCTTCCAAATACAGAGCAATTATAGAACAGGAAAGTGCCCTGCCCCTTCCTGCCCCTCCCAATGTGTCAGGCCCTAAATCCTCATGCCTTTCCTGGGCCCCGGGGTCAACCCATGCCACGTCCTGAACTGTGCTCCCCTCTCCACGCCCTGCATTCCTCTTCCCACTCCACCTGCCGCATTCCAACCTAGACCAGAGCTGCGTGCAGCCTTCCATCTCACCGTGTCTGGTGTGTGCGAGGGGCTGGGCACAGCAGGCCTCCTCCCTCGAGAAGAGCTGGGGACAGAAGGCACAGATTATGGGACTACCAGACTGAGGAAGCTGAGAGCTGGGAGAGAACTAGAGGGCTTCAGGGAGGAGGTGACTTTGGAGCTGGGTTGAGAGCAGCAGTAGGAAGATGGGGAGGGAGGACATGTCAAATGGGGGGACCAGTGTGAACAAACTATCAGGACGGGAGAATCTGGGGCATGTCCAAGATGCTGGGAAGTCATAATGGTAGGGATGGGGTGGGGAGAAGAAGAGGAGACTGAAACTAAGAGGAAGTTGGGCAGAATGAGGAGGCCTAGCACCTTCTAGGTCCTCTAAAAGTGGACTGGAAATCAATGGATGAATGAATGAGCAAACCAGCAAATGACCTGGATTAACTCAGGAAGGAATTCATAGTAGCATATACCAAGCACTTACTACGTGCCAGGCATTGTGCTAAGTGCTTTATGTATGTTATCTCCTTTAATCTTCAAAACAGCTTGAGGAAGAAAGCATCACTTTCCTCCCATTTTGTAGGTGAGGGGCAATTGGCAGGGTTGTCCTGCTGTGCAGGGGTGGGGGCCAAATCTGGGCCTGAGGTCAGAGGCGGCGCTGCTTGCCCCCTCAGGGAATGAAGGCAGGCACAGGTGCAGGGGTGTGGGTTTGCAGGACGGAGCTGGGCGTGAGTAAGTCCTCCACAGTCCCAGCTCCAGGGATCGACCTCAGCTCAGGAAGATGGGGTGGAAGCGGAAATAGCAGCAAGGACATGAGACAGGTATCGGAAGCTTTTCCTCTTAGAAATGAAAGCTAAGGCATGAGGAGGTTTGCATAGCTAATGGATGGTAATTTGAACCCAGGCTGCCTGGATCCCAGATCTGTGCTCCTACCCATGATGTTTCACTACCACATCCCCTCTGGGCAGCTCAAGTAGTCAGATGGCACAGCCTACAGTGGAGGGGTTGGGGAGGTTGGGGACCTGAGTGAGGTAGAGAGACTTGGGTGGGGTCTCCAATGGGGGTCCCTGCCCCCAGGTTCTGTGCAAGGTCTCCGTAGCCACCTCCCATTTCGCTACCATGACCAACTTCAGCTGGCTGCTGGCCGAGGCCGTCTACCTGACCTGCCTGCTGGCCTCCACGTCCCCTGGCTCAAGGAGGGCCTTCTGGTGGCTGGTTCTCGCTGGCTGGGGTGAGCACTGATGGCTGGTCAGGTTCCACGGGAGGTAGAGGTCTGGGATGGCCCAGGGAACTCACACAAAGACCCCTTCACCTCACCGATGTGACCCTAAGGCCCAGAAGGGGAAGGGATGGGCCGCAGTCCTACAGCAAGAGTGCGCAAGCAGGACCAGGTCCTCAGCCCCTGGGCTCTCACCTGGTCCCCCCTCTGCAGAGCCTGTGTGGCTGGTGGTGGTGGGGAGAGCAGGGGCAGCTCTCAGCGCCAAGCACTCAGGCCCCCTCACTCATGCCTCCTCTGTGCCCCTCAGGGCTGCCCATGCTCTTCACTGGCACGTGGGTGGGCTGTAAGGTGGCCTTCGAGGATACTGCGTGAGTCTGAGCTGCCGCCCCATCACCCCCACCCGGGTCAGCAGGGGTGTGGGATGGTCAGTCCAGTGACTGGGCCATGCTAAGGCTGGGAGGGGCAGGAGCTCCCAGCTAGGGTGGTGGTGGGATTGGGGGGCGGTCTGTCGGTAGCACAGAGGGGCGTGAGCGAGGCCCACAAGTGGCCACAGGGCTCAGGGGGTGGGCTGGGGGAGGTAAGGCTGGAGTGCAGGGGAGGGGAGGCTGGAAGGCATGAATGCCAGAGAGAGGACAGAGGTGCGTGGGTGACCGCGGAAAAGTGGACTTTTCAGCGACTGCTTCCTGATGCCCACCTCAGCCCTGGCCTGCCCTCTCCCAGGTGCTGGGACCTAGACGACAGCTCCCCCTACTGGTGGATCATCAAAGGGCCCATCGTCCTCTCTGTTGGGGTCAGTCCCTGGGGCCAGTGTCCTTTGCTTTATTCAACCTACTTCCCTGCGCCCTCGAGGGACATATACAGCACTCCAGACTGGGAGTGGGGAAACGTGGGTTCCAGCCCTGCAGTGCCACTAACCCTCTGTGAGGGTCTCTCTGGACCTCAACATTCCACTGGTAAATCCAGGCGGTGGTCTCCATCAGTGCCCAGGCCCTGCTAGCTCAGAGTTCTGATGAGTCAGAGGCGCTGGTTGCAGATCATCTACCACTGCAGTGAGAGCCTGGGGGTGTGGGGACTAGATGAACCCCATGGCTGAGCACCCGCCCTGCTCCCACACATGACACAGAGGCAGCGAGGGCTGCTTTTCATGGCTTTGGTGAATGGGTGAATTTTTCCAATTTAGCAATTGTGAAAAGTAAGGGACAACTGCTTTGTGCCAGAGATACCTAGGGAGGCAGCTGGAAACACACTGGGAGGTGGCTGGAGGCCGGAGGCAAGGCCTGACCCTTCCACCCTTGCTCCCAGGACTGGAAAGGGAGGGGGACCCTGAGCCCTACACTGCCCCCCATAGTTCACACGTGGGAACTCCCAGCCTCCAGGCTACAAGTTCCAGAACAGTTGTTTGTGTGTCCATCCATCTGCACACCCCGTGTTTCAAGTACTTGGGGTTCTAATCCCCAAAGCAGCTAGGGCCCACTCCAGGCCACCTAAGGCTAGCCCTGACCCTTGACCTCCATCTTCTTGCACCTCTATTTCCAGGTGAGCTTTGGGCTTTTTCTCAACATTATCCGCATTCTGCTGAGGAAACTGGAGCCAGCTCAGGGCAGCCTCCATGCTCAGTCTCAGTACTGGTAGGGTGTGCGTGCGTGTGTGTGTGCGTGCGTGCGTGTGTGTGTGCATGTGTGTGTGCATGTGCGTGTGTGCGTGTGTGTGTGCGTGCGTGCGTGTGTGTGTGCATGTGTGTGTGCATGTGCGTGTGTGTGTGTATGTGCGTGTGCGTGCGTGCGTGTGTGTGTGCGTGCGTGTGCGTGCGTGCGTGTATGTGTGTGCGTTTGCATGTGTGTGTGTGTGCGTGCGTGCGTGTGTGTGTGCATGTGTGTGTGCATGTGCGTGTGTGCGTGTGTGTGTGTATGTGCGTGTGCGTGCGTGCGTGTGTGTGTGCGTGCGTGTGCGTGCGTGCGTGTATGTGTGTGCGTTTGCATGTGTGTGTGTGTGCTGGGGGTCGCTCGGGAAGAGTTCCTGGAGGATTCAACGTGGTTCGGCCTCGTCCAGCAGGCATTCATGATCCTGGCCCCATTCTCTTCCCCATGTTCTGAGAGAGAATGGATCTGGTCCTGCCCTCTAGGGGATTACAATATGGGAAGGATGGGGACACCAAACAGATAGTTACCATGCCAGACAGGGGACTCAATTTCTACAGGAGCCTGGGGACGAAGATCCTCTCTAGATGGGGAGTGAGGGAAGGTCAGGAAAGACTTCCTGGAGGAAGTGTTCTTTGAACTAGACCTTGAAAGATGCATAGGCTTTGGAATAAACAGGACAAGAGCATTTGGCAGATGGAATAGAAGGATCAAGGGCCCTAATGTAAGGATGCCCAGGGTGAGTGTGGGGAGGATGGGTGGCTGGTGCGCAGAGTGGATATGCAGAAGTGGTGGGAAGTGAGAGTGGATGGAATAGAAGGATCAAGGGCCCTAATGTAAGGATGCCCAGGGTGAGTGTGGGGAGGATGGAGTTTTCCAGGTGGCTGGTGCGCAGAGTGGATATGCAGAAGTGGTGGGAAGTGAGAGTGGACCGGGCACACATGGGAGCTTCTAATCCCTGCCTCGGGAGCCTCGGGTTTGTCTTTCCTGCAGGCGTCTCTCCAAGTCAACACTTCTTCTCATCCCACTGTTTGGAATTCACTACATCGTCTTCAACTTCCTGCCTGACAATGCTGGCCTGGGCATCCGCATCCCCCTGGAGCTAGGACTGGGCTCCTTCCAGGTGAGGGCCCACAGATACTCTTTCCCTCCAAGTCCTTGGGCAGGAGGGAGGTGCTTTTGCCCACAGGCCTTGACTGACTTCACGATGGGGTGAGGGACACTATGATTCACCCATCTGTTCAACTATTCCCGACTGTCCCTCTTCTATCCATATGTCCATTTCTCCTTTCATTCAACTACACATGCACTCATCTGCCCGGCCATTCAGTCATGCATTCAATCATCCATCCATCCATCCACCATCCGTCTATTCATACTATCCACTTTTACTGAGCACCTTTTATGTGCCAGGCGAGGTGCTCATTAATGGGAGATGCGGAAATAAAGAAAGTCATAGAAACAGGGCCAACAGTACAACCCTGGCAAGCTTTCTGTAATGATTATATGAGACAATATGCCTGGCACGTAGTTATCTATTCATCTAGTTTTTCTTTTCACAGAGGCTTGGCCCAGGCCACAGCCTGGGAGTGGGTGGGGAAAAGGTAATAGAAAGAACTGTGGACACCTTCAGGCCAGGCCAAAGTGTTGTAACAGAGTCTTTCTTTTCCGGCCCCACAGGGCTTCATCGTTGCCGTCCTCTACTGCTTCCTCAACCAAGAGGTGTGTGACTCTCCGGGCTATCCCTGACTCCTCAAGCCCCCTCCCCTGTAAATCCCAGCTCGGGCCACTCCTCAACTCTTGTGATCCTTTGTGGGAGTCTGTCCTGAGCTCCTGGATCAAGCTGAACCTGAATGCTTCATGTAAACCTCTTTTATCCATTCCTCCTCTGAGCTGGTCCAAGTTCTAAGATCAACTCACCAGAAGGTGGAGGAAGCCTTTCAGGGATCAGGAGAGGGATCAGGTCAGGGAGTCTAAAGGGATCCCTCAGTTCTGTATTCCTAAAATTGAACAATAGAGAAAGTGGGGAGGACGTATGCCAGCTGGGGGAGAGACGGTCAGAGAGAACAGAGACAGAGGAACCAAGAAAATCGGATGCAGACATACAGCGAACTAGGAAAATGGGGTCAGAGACAGAGACAGGGAGGAAGATCCCGAGCAGAGCCGGGGAAACAGAGCACCTAGAAGAAAGAGACACACAAAGAGAAAGGACTGACTAGAAGGGGAGACAGACATGAGTAGACAGAAGAGATGGTGCTGCTGCCCCTGTCTGTAGAAGCATGGACAATGGCTGAGACTAACGAGGAGTGAAGTCCACCCAGGAGACACTGTGAATTTTCCCTTTGGGACACTTTTGCTCTGGGGAGGGAGGAGGAGAATTTAGCTTAGTGCCCCAGGCCTCCAGCCCCCCACCATGTGTGCACGGGTAGAGTCCCAGGCTCCCTCTGGTGGCCGTGGATTTGCTGTGGGCTCTGTATTCTGTGGAGACCCAGCTGCATGTGCCCCCAGCTGTGGAGATTGCTCCCTGCCTTACTTGTCACCTCTGTCCCTGACTGCTCCTTCCCATCTGACTCTCTTGGAGCCCAACCCAGCCTCTCCAAGTCTCATGCAGCCGTATCTGGTGTCTGGGTTGCAAACTCAGGACTATCGTGTCTGGGTGTGGCAGGTCATGGATGGGAGAAGAGCAGCCCTGGCTGAGGCTGTTGGGGTCTGAGAATGGAGTTTCCACAGAGAGTTGTGACAGGATCTGTCTCAGGAAGCAGTGTTGGAGACCAGGTGGTTGCATACCTCTGGGGACGGGAAGCTTACTACCTCCCAATAGCTCTTTCTGTTGTCAGGCAGCTGTGGGGGAAGATGGTTTTTATGCCGAACAGCAATCTGTTTCCCTATTATCTTTCACCTAAGCCCCAGTTCAGCTCTGTTGGGTCGGTCACAGCCTCTCAGCTCCCTCTGACCTGCCAGCCCCTTGATACCAACAGGCTCCCTCAACCCACCCAATCCCATCCTCCCACGCCCACCTCAGGCTACTTTTCTTTCAGTTCCTTCAAGTGCAGCCCCTCAGACAGAGTTCTGAGTTCTCTCTCCCCTTGGGTCTTATCCTCTGGACAGATTTCCTGTGGCTACAGTTGAGCTCACAGAATTGAACCCCAGAACAGGGAATAGTCTAAGTCATTCAGGGGGTACAGGAACTCAAGAAAGAACCCATAATTGTCTTTAACTTGGGCTCCAAGGCAGTGCTGAAGGGTAGAGAAAGGAGCTGAAGAGAGTGGCCAGAAATACTCACAGGCAGGAGGAAGTGGCATTCTCCAGAGGCAGCACGTTGCAGTGCCTGTGGCCGGTCGTGGCTTTTCCCGTGCCGTGTCTCTGTTGCTCCTACACGGCCTCTCCCTGCACCCTCACGGGGTTGAGTAGCGAAGCAGCAGTGGGGTCTTCCTGACATCCTCTCCCTTGTCCCTGGAGGTGAGGACTGAGATCTCACGGAAGTGGCATGGCCATGACCCTGAGCTTCTGCCAGCCCGGAGGACCCGTGCTAAGTGGACCACGCCTTCCCGCTCGGAGGCGAAGGTGCTGACCTCTGTGTGCTAGGCTGGCCGCATCACGCCGCTGGAGTCTACACTTGAACTTGGGCAGCTGCAATGGGTCCACCACTCTCCAGAGGAGCCCTCAGGCCACGCTCCCACCCACGCTGCTGCCTGCCCTGAACAGGGCAGACCTTCCTCACTGTCTCTGCATCTGATGCTTTTTCTGGTCCCTGTATGTCTACCTCTGACTTCTCTGGTTCTTCTGTCTTGTTCTCATCCTCTCCTCTTCCTAGGGTCTGGGGCTGTATGTAGCCCAGAGGAGCCAATAAACTTGCACATGAATAGATGCATATTTGAGCAAATAAACGTAGCTCTGAAGGGGAAAGCGTCTCCATCCTTTATTCGGACTGTTCTAGTGCATGTATCATTCCTCAGTTCACGCTACAATAAAATCATTTGTCTACGCAAGCATCCTCCTGTTTTATTTATTTTTTTAACGTGGTCTCTTTTGTCCCCACCCCCACATTCCCCTACCACAGGCAAACAAGCCAATGTGTTTAATATGAAACTTGTGTTTCTATGTGTCTTGCAAAATAGATAGTGTTTTGTGTGTTTCTACTTGTAATTTACATAAATGCTTTCTGTCATAAGCCTCAGCCTGCTTCTGACGTTTTCCTCTTGGAGCTATGCTTTTCAGAGATCCACCCATATGGTGCCACATGGTGTCATCGTCCACGTATGACCCATGTTGTCCTGTCTCCCCATCCCTCTAGGTGAACATTCACATGCCCGTCCCCTCCTGGGCCTGGGAGAGGAGCCTTTCTCCAGGACTTGTACCCAGGAGTAGAAATGCTGAGAGACCAGCTATGCCACTTCTTGATGAGATTAAGCAGCACCAGATTCCGCGCCTGCCAATCCACACCTCAGCCGGCAGCTCTCGAGGTTCCTAGATCCCCCAGCCCCCCAGCACTTGGCATTACCAGCCTTTCAATGCTTGCAAGCTGAATGGGTGCAAAGTGATGTCACTTTGTTGCTCTCATTTGCATTTCCCTGATAACTAATGAGTGTGAACATCTCTGCTTGTGCCAGCTAGCCTTCTGTGTTTGTTTTTCTGGAAATTGCTCGGATCTCTTTCCTCGTTTTTCTTTGGGATGGAGATTCCTCCACTCTAGGACTGTTTCTTATGTCCTCTCCATTGTGCGCCCTCCTGGGCCCCAGCCTGCTGCCTGTGCCCCCTACCCAAGTGAGAGTCCCTGTAATGTGACACACCAACAAGGTCCATCCCTCTTCCCCTCCTCCTGGGCTGGAGGGAGGAGAAAGAGTCCCAGACGCTGTCCTTGGGAACCTGTTTATTGGCTGATGGGGGTAAAGGAGATTTCATGCAGAGACAGGCAGAATGAAATCTCTCTCCTTCTTGCTCTACCCACAGCAGATCTGTCCTGCAGAACTCAGCTCCATTCCCCACACTTCTAGGAAGCCTTCCCTCACTCCACCAGCCTTCCCTGCCACTCTTCCTCTTTTTTCTGCTACCCTGAGAGTCCAAATCTCCCCCTCCAGCCTCTGCCCACTTAGGCTGATCACCAGGTGCCGATTGCCCTGTCCTGGTCCTCACCTAATTTCCTCCCATCTCTGTGATCAGCTGAGTGGTAGCTTTTCTTCTGCACAAAGGATCTAGCTTATCTTCTATGGCCCACCTGGACCAAGTTTCTCTTCTATGCACTGGGAACAGAAGGACCAGACATCCCCCACCTGGGCTAGTGCACGGGTGTGTGCCTGGTGTAGGAGGCTGACGGACATTCTCCTCCCTTACAGTCATGAGAGCTCCAGTGAGAGGAGACGTAGCCGTATGAAACCCAAGGTCACATTGTTGCCAGTGCTGCCTGCACCTTCCTGGTCAGACAAAGTGTGGGCCCAGTCTGAAAGCCTACAATGCATTCCTTCCTTTAGTCTCAGATCATAAAAGCAATTTGTACTCATTGCAGACATGTGGGAGATATAGAAAGGATTAAAAAAGTAAATAAAAATCAGCCATGATCTTACTACCCAATGACCTTCGCCACTGATATTTTCATATGTTTTCTGATTCTTTTCTCTGCATTTTTTGAAACATCTTGAGATCATACTATATTTATAAACTTGCGTCTTGTTTTTATGCTTAAAAACACCATACGCAATATACAAGTGTCCAATAAACACATGAAAAGATGCTCAATATCATTAGCATTTAGAAAAATGCAAGTCAAAACCACAATGAGATACTGTTTCATGCCCACAAGGATGGCTGAAATGAAAAAAATAAATAGCAAGTGTTGGCAAGGATGTGGAGAAATTGGAGCCCTCATACATTGCTGGTGGGACTGTAAAATGGTCAGCTGCTTTGGTGAAAAGTTTGGCAGTTTCTCAAAAAGTCAAACATTGAGTTACTCACAATACTCAAAACTCCTAGGTATGTTTACAAGAGAACTGAAAACATGTCTACACAAAAACTTGCACATGAGCGTTCATAACATTGTTATTCATACCAAAAAGTAGAAACAAACCAAATAACCACGGGTAAACAAAATGTAGTATATTCATACAATGGAATGTTAATGCCATATAAAAAGGAATGAAATACTGATACACAATACAATAAGTGTGAACCCTGAAAATATTATGGTAAGTAAAAGAAGTCAATCGTAAAAGCCCACATATAAGTATCGTCTGGTTCCACTTATGTGAAATGTCCAGAATAGGCAAACTCATAGAGATAGAAAGATTAGAGGTTGCCAGGGGCTGGGGGTGGGGAGTAACTGCTAAGGGTACAGGGTTCCTTTTTGAGGTGAAGAAATGTTCAAAAATTAGATAGTGGTTATGGTTGCAAACTCTGTGAATACACAAAAAACCCCACTGAATTGTGCAATTTAAAAAGGGTGAAGAATTTTATGGTGTGTGAATTTTATCTCAGTAAAGCTTAAATATTCAAAAAAGAGTACATGGATGGTTGCTGCATGACACTTCCCGGCATTTTTTTCTGGTACATAATTTGTGAAGCCTATATAACATTCTTTATTTAGCCTGTAAGTATTTAACAAATCTTTTGTTGGTGAAGGTTGCTCCCAATTTTTTACAAATAATTGTGATGATAAAATTCCTTGCATACAATTCTTCATGTACTCTTTAAGAAGACCAAAACTTCAGAATAAACTCCTAGACCCTCAGAATCAGTTCTAGACCCAGAATGTTTGAGCCGAGGCAATGCTCACAGTAAGTCTTTTTTTTTTTTTGTCTTTTTTCCGTGTCCGGCAACGGATTGCAACCCTCAGTGTTGCCCCCGTACCGGACCGGGACCGGCAACGGGATTGCAACCCTCGGTGTTGCCCCCGCGCCTCGCTCAACCAGTGAGCGGGAACCGGTCTGTATGTGGGATCCGAACCCTTGGCGGGAGCGCCTCCGCGCTTCCCAAGCGGCGCACTAGCGCAGTGCGCCACCGGGCCGGCCCGACAGTAAGTCTTTTAATAACTATCGGCAAGTTGCCTCCCAGAAAAGTTTGTCTAGTGTATTCTTGCACCACAGTGTGTGATGGTTTTTCTACATCATTATTATCATTAAAAATGTTTTTGTCTCTCTGAGTTTTAACTAGTGTTGGCAGTGTTTGTTGTAGTGTTAGCACAATGCTGTTAGTGGTTAGTGTTAAGGTTAGTAGTTAGTCGCTAGTGTTAGTGGTTAGTTAGCAGTTAATGTTAGAAGTTAGAGGTAAGTGTTAGTTAATACAGATGCTCCTCAACTTATGACGGGGTTACATCTCGATTAAACACATTGTAAGTGAAAATATCATAAGTCAAAAATGCATTTCATACATCTAACCACCAAATATCAGCTTAGCCTAGCCTACCTTCAGCATGCTTAGAAAACTTACATTACCCTGCAGTTGGGAAAAATCATCTAACATAAACCTTATTTTATAATAAATCATTGACTCTCTTATGTAATTTATTCAACACTGTACTGAAAGTGTATCACTTTGTCACCATAGTGAAGGCATGGGGGAGTTTGAAAAGAGCAATGCTCATCCTGGCCACCAGGTGGCAGACTAACTGTGGACCAGAGCCCTGCTGGGGCGCCCTTGCTCCTTGGAAGAGGCCCTGGCACTGCAGTTGGACACAGGACTCCTTGGTCCTGGCCTGCAGCTCAGCGAGCCTAGGGGGCTGGTAGACGAAAGGGCTGCTGGTCTGGCAGGAGGGTCCTGGAGAAGGGGGAGGAACAGGACATTGCTAAGATTCTCCAGACCCCAGTCTTGAGGAGTAAGAAGAGGACAGGAAAAGTGAGAGCTGAAGAGACAGAAGAATTAGTGCTCGTGGAAGTCTCTGTGCAAGATTCAGACCAGAAGGGGGCTTCCCTGGGCCCATGGGCTTCTGTGGGAAAAGCAGAATTTCCTGTCATGCACTCCAGCATCCCCCGTCCAGCCAGTCTCTGCTCCAGTCCTGAAAGGAAAGTTTTCTGAAGGAAGAAAGCAACTAAGGTTCCTCTATCTACTCTGTGGGGAGTGGGGGAGGGTGAGACAAAAATGAGGGGTCCATTCTCTGTTCCTGAAGAGACCCCAGGGATATTGGGAAAATCCCCAGAGATGATCCCAAACCTGGATGTAGGAATTGGTGTGTAGGGCTCAGACTCTTAGGACATGGAAGCTCAGAGGATGGGGTGTGGGTAAGGGCAGGAGCAGTCAGGGAGGGCTTCCTGGATGAGGGGACTCAGGCTCGTGGTGTAGACCTTAGAATCCCACCAGACCAAGCTGCACAGTGGCCCCTTCTAACATCTGCTGGGCAGGAAGCAAGAATGTAGCTGACCTCAGCTTGGAGAGCACTGCTTGGAGGAAGGATCTGGCAGGATGGTGGGCACTGGACCCAGGCTTTGCTCTCCCCAGGGACTTCCATGGACTTTCCTTCTAGAGCTCAAGGTCTGCTGGCCATCCATTTATTCATTTGATGAGTGTTTTGTAAGTACTTGTTTAGGTGACAGGCACCTTGCTGCAAACAACTCTGGAACATTGTTCCCCTACTCTAGGGGCTTAGGGTCTGGGTAGGGAAGACGTGATGGTCAATTTTTTGTGTCAGCATGACTGGGCCACAGGATGCCCAGATATCTGATTAAATGTTGTTTCTGGGTGTGCCTGTGATAGTGTCTTCAGGACAGATTAGCATTTGAATTGGTAGACAGAGTAAAATGGATGGATGGCTTTCCCTTCTGTGGGTGGCACCTTCCCATCTATTGTGGGCCTGAATACAACAAAAAGGTGGAAGAAGGGAGAATTTGAGCTCCCTCTGCCTGGCTGTTGAGCTTGACATGGATCTCTCTTGGTGCTCCTGGTTCTTAAGCCTTTGAATGCACAATCAGCCTTCTTGCATCTCCAGCTTGCAGACGCAGATTTCACAGCTTCCATAACTGCACGAACCAGTACCATTTAATAAACCTCCTTCTAGACACTACATCAGTACGAGTATATACTCGTATATCTCACATTGTTTCTGTTTATCTGGAGATCCTTGATTAATTCAGAGGATATTAGTTAGGGATCTCTATTGCAGACAACTGGCCTGCTCTGGCTGGATTAAGCAGAAACATGACACATTCAAGGACATCAAGTAGCTCACCTGTCTGCAGGAGGGCCAGAGCTTAGGCCCAGAGGCACACGGCCAGGAGCAGCACCCATTCCACATTAGGGAGCCACAGTGGCAAATTCCCTGTTCCACCACTTTTGGTCACAGACACAGCTGCTCACACCAGTAGCACCAGGGACAGAATACCACAAATGCCATATGGCTGTCCTGAAACCTCCATTGCCACACTTGCCAAACCTCAATTCCATCTGGCACCAGGGTCCTTTCATTGCTCTCTTCCAAACCTATGGCCGTGGTTATGACTCTTCCCACTAGCTGCGAGGGGGACTGGGATGGCAAGATCTGACCTCTACCTGGGGCAGGGCCTGCATGCTATGGCCAGTTCCTCAGACATAGGATGGGCACTCAGAATATGCTGGCTGGCCACAAGCATGACAGATGATTAGTACAGGAAGACAAACATACCATTCAAACACAATTGCGGGGGCCGGCCCAGTGGCACACTGCTACAGTGCGCTGCTTGGGAGTGCGGTGGCGCTCCCGCCGAGGGTTTGGATCCCACATACAGACCGGTTCCCGCTCACTGGCTGAGCGAGGGGCGGGCGCAGCACCGAGGGTTGCAATCCCATTGCCGGTCCCGGTCCGGTACAGGCGCGACACTGAGGGTTGCGGTCCGTTGCCGGACACGAAAAAAAAAAAGACAAAAAAAAGGAAAAAAAAAAAAACACAATTGCGTAATAATAGTCATGGGTATGCAAAAGAAAAGTAGAGTATCGAGAACAAAGATCTGGAGGACCAAACCTAGTCTGGGGTGTAAATAGTGAAGGCTCCCTGGAGGAAGTGATATCTCAGCTGAGATTAGAATGGTGAGTACAAGTTGCACAGGAGAAGAGGTGGATAAAAAACCCAGGCAGCGGGGAAAGCACGTGCAAAGGCCCTGAGGTGGAAAGAATCTTGGCATCAGAGGGAGCTGAAAGTAAGCTACTGTGGCTGGAGCTTTGCGAGGAAATGGGAATATTGGCAGTGGGTGGATGGGACGGAGAGTGAGGAACAGATGAAAAGGGGGCTCGGAGCTGAGCCCACAGAGATTCAGATTTCCCAAGTCAGATGGAGCAGCGGGAGCTGCCAAAAGAGCCTGGAAGGAGCAGCTGAGAGGCAGGAGGGAGAGCAGGGAATGAGGGACCATGAGGGCCAGACACACGGTGCCCCTGGGAGCCTACAGGCAGCCTTGGAAGACGGCTGGGGCCAGTCACCACAAGGGCAGGAATGGCAGAGGACTGCCAAGGGGCCAGGCCTGAGGGTTGCAGGAGCTGGGGCAGGACACGTGGATGGCCCCTTCCTGAGCTTTTCTGGGAGGGGAGGGGAGGCCAGAGGACAGCAGGAGGGGAATGGGGACCCAAGGAGGGAGCCGGGGAGTCGTTTTTCGCTTTGTGGTAGGACAACCTTGATATGTGTCATGAGATTGATGTGAGAAGGTTGCAGGGGGCAAGTCAGGGAGCAAGGTGGCTGAGAAGGCAACCCAGAACCCGGGGCGGGGGGCTCGACCAGGAAAGGGGGGTCTCTGCTCCAAGGCCGGTGGCAGATGCAGGTGGGTGTGGGGGCCTGGGCTGGCAGGTGAGGGAGGCTGGTGCTGGCTCCTGCGTTCTCTGTGAGGGCTCGTGGTCTGCAGGGGTGCAGCAGGGGGCGGGGTCTTCATGGAGTGAGGAAGATTGGAAATAGTAGCAGAGGATAGGAGGGCTTCGTCGTGGTTAGCAAGGGATATCTGTGGTTACCCAAGCCCTTGGATAGCAAGGGCTCCGTGTTGGAGTGGGAGGGGGTGGCTGCTGGGAGTCAAGGAGGCCCCTGGGATGAAGGAAGGGGAGAGACTGCAAGGCCTGCGGGTGATGGGTCACTGGTCTGGGCACTGTGGCCACCCAGGATGAAGTCTAGGGTTGAGGGGCAAGAAGGACGCAGGGCCAGAGCCTCCCGCGATGAGGGGAAGCCTGCACGAGGCTGGGGATTGCAGAGGGAGCTTGGGCAGGGGTGGCAGCAGCAGGTCCGGGCAAGCTGGAGGGAGACACGGACAGGACCGGGGTAGAGAGGACCCGGGGCCAGCTGCAGAGGTGTGGGAAGTCCCAGGCACTGGCCTCCTGCCCTCCGACACTCGTGTGTCCAGTCCAGCAAGCCCGTGATGGCCTCACCCTCCAGCCTTTGGGACAGCCAGAGGCCAAGGCCCTGGAGTCTTCGGGAACAGGGCTGCCTTTGGGGCAGATCTAGGCTTTGGAAACCAACAAAAAACTACAGATTTCTATTTTTAAAAAACTTTTTTTTGACAGTGCGATCTGTCTCTCATCTGTTGCATCTCTTTGTGTGGCTATTTGTCTTCCGGCTTGCTCATGCTTGCGCTCTGTCGCTGCAAATTTCCCTTTTTGAGGCCCCATAGTCCAGTTGCAGGGAAGTGATAGAATGGCCCATCAGGCAGCAGTCCCATCTCTTCCCTGTGACACTAAACATCTGGGTCCGGAGGCTGGCCGGAGGTGGCTGGAGCTTTCCACTTGTGTGCACTTGGCCAACTACCCCCAGCTGTCAGATCTGTCAGGATTCTCCTCCGGAGTATCCTCTGCCCATCCCCCACACCATCTCTCTCTCCCCTCCCCCATCTTCTCTGCAGGCCCATTCTAAGCCTACTCGTCCCCCACCCCCGCAGACGGGATGCTGTGTGTGTGTGTGTGGTGAGGGAGGGAGGTGTGACCTTCAACCTGCCGCCTCCACTCTTGGGGGGAACAGGTGGGACAACATAACCTGAGTTCACAGATGCTCCTTGGGCCCCGGCTTCCCTGCAGGCGTCCCCGGGAGTAGGTCAGGCCGCCAGCCTCCCTCCCTCTACAGCGTTGCATAAGCAGCCCGCAGTCCTGTGCACATTCCCATGGTTACAGGGCTGGGAAAGGCTAGCAGTGGTGGCATCGCCATGGCACCGGCATGGCCCGCGGCTCTGCTGGGCGTGGCTCAGGCTCAGAGGAGCTCTGGGCTCTCACTGGGCCCCACTGGGCATCCAGCGGCCTGTGGAGTCCACTGAGAGGCACACAGCTCTGGGGAAGGCCTGAGGTCTCCGGGCCTCTTCTTGCCTCTTCCCAGAGGGCAACACAGCCTCCCAGCCCAGCAGTCACAGCACCATGGGGTGGCTATGGGAGCAGGTCCCTTGGACACCAGCTGGCTCAACACAGACCAGACTCCGAGTCTTGTCCTTGACTCCAGTCTTGTCCTTGTCCCTGACCCTGCCCACAGCCAAGTCCTTTGCAGCCCTTCACTCTGACCTCAAATGCACCCCATTGGAGCCTCACTGAGCACAGCCTGGACTGTCAGCCCACACCCTGCAGGAGCTTTGACCCGGACTCTGGCCTCAGCCTTAGTCTCCTGGCCCTCCAACTGGGACTGTGCCCTGGGATTTCACAGAGTGCAGGGGGAGAGCAGGAGACCAGAGTCCTGCTTTAGGGGGCAGGTGTGGATGCAGAGAACAGAGGTGTGTGGGACTCGGCCATTGGAGGGTGCAAATGTCAGAGGTCAGGGGGCTCACAACAGGCAGGGAAGCCCTCCTAGGAGAGGCAGTGGCGTGTGGGATCTGAAAGCATGGGTGGGATTTGAGGAAGGGAAACACCAGGGAGGAGGCACAGCTGACATGAAGGGGGAAGGACAGAGCTCATAACATATTTGATCGAACCAGATCCTTCAAAAATAGCATATCCGCGTGCACAGCAGTTTCTCCAGGTTTGGCTCTGCTTTGCCACATCCTGGAGGATGGGGGAAGGGGGGGGGGCAGGGATTAGCAGGGCTCTGTGAAATCCCATTAGAGGGAGCCCTGAGGCAGCCTGGGCAGGAAGACCTTCATTGCAGGGCCGGCAGGCATAGGTTCCATCCACACCCAGCCCCCTTGTCCAGCTGCCCCTCCAGGGCTCCATGTGGGGAGTGGGTGTCTGGCAGGCGGCTCCCACTCAGCAGGGCAGCCAGCCAGCTCCTCCTGCTGTTTTTCCAGCTCCATGAACATCAACCCCATCTGCCTGGCAGCTCCCACCCAAATCCCAGCAGTAATTCCTGAATTCCCCCTTCTCCTCCCAGCCTACAGCCAATCCATCAGGGTATTCAGAAGCCTCAGTCTCCCTGATGCATCCCTAATCCATCCTCCTGCCACCACCTCCCATGCCATAACCCCAGAGTGAGCTACCCTCTCCTCTCACTCAATACAGATCCTGTCACTCACCTACTTTCCAGTTTGACCAGAGGAAAAACATCCAAGTTCCTTTTTGCAGCCTGCAAGACCCTGGGTGTCCCGGGCCAGCCCACCTCCCCAACCTCATTGTCTTTCACCTCCTTCCCTGTGCCCTGCTCTTCTTGCCATCCTCTGAGCCCCAAGCTTGTGCTCATTTCAGCACAACTACCACTTGGAACACTCTTCCCCTAGCGCTTGCCATGGCTGTCTTCTTCCACTTATCCTGACTCAGCGCAGAAGTTGCCTCCCCAGAGAGGCCTGTCCTGATCGCCTACTGCCATCAGTCACTGTCACTACGGCGTTTTCTTGTTTTATTTTCTTCATAGCACTTAGCAGTAACTGCAGGCGATTCTCACTGTTCGTGGTAGTGATATTCTATAAAGTCGCCATGAACACTGAGTTAGCAAATATGGAGCCACTGCTCCCAGGAGAAGTGCAGGCCTAGGCTCCTGCAAGCCTCTGGCTACAACATTTTTGTCAAGTGATCAATACATGACTTTGTTTTATGTGTTTCTGTTTATAGACATTTATTCAATATATGTTATTGATTCATTAGCACTGAACTAATGACCAGCAGCACTATGACTCATTCTGAGCAAAGTTTACCCAACACACTGATTTTTTCCACCAGGCCCATCAGAGCTTTCTGCACTTAGGAGCACCAGACAGCACTTCAGCCTACACTTGGGGGTCATTTGAAACAGTGAAATCACCAAGAAAAAGCACAAAAATGTGAAAAAAACGTGGTGCTAAACAGACCAATTATTTATAGTACACACACAAAGGAAAGGACACTTGTTTACACTATGACAGCTGGAACAAGAGCACAGAGTGTCTCCTTATCTGATCTCAGCTGAGATGCATGCGTCAGGCCACTCAAAATTTCCCCTCTATGAATGTTCGAGAATGACTGGGAAAGTGCTGCAAGTACTGGTTAGAGAGCAGGTGATTTTGCAAATATGGAATTTGCGAATAATGAAGATCAACTGTATGTTATTTACGTGTTTTCACGTTTATTGTCGGTCCTCCCCTTGTCTTATTCACTGCTGTGTCATGGTCAAGATTCACAGTAAATGTCTATTAAATGTTTATTGACTGACTGACCCGCCTCTTACACACACACACACACACACACACACACACACACACACACACACACACACACACACAATCCTTGAGAGTTCTCAAAGCAGAAAAGATGGGGCATCTCTTTTTTTGGTGCACCTCCTTGGGCACCACTGGTGAGAGAGAAAAGGAAGATTCTGGAAGGAGTGTGGGGGTGGGTGAGAGTCCTTGTCCCTGACTTCCCTCTCCTACTGTCAGACCTGCCATCACCAACACACGCACAGGCAGCATGTCCACAGCCTGGCTAAGGTCTCTTGGGCTGGTCTTGAAAGAACGGTGTGTGTGTGTGTGTGTGTGTGTGTGTGTGGTGTGCACATGCACACGAGCGTGTGTCCCCAAGTGTGCTGGCACGTGTGTGAGCATGTGCCGAGTCCTGTCCTGACGAGGCCTGCTGGCTTCCTAGCAGCTGGAGCGCTTGCTGTGCTGACAGGGCCTGTAATCACTGGAAATTACTGAGCCCAGAACTAGCATTAAGGCTGCTGCTGCTGCCGCCACAAGACCTGTTTACAGAGCCAAACGCCTGGAAGGGGCCTCAGGAGGAGGCTCTGCTGGGAGCTGGGACTTCTGGGGAGGGCAGGGATGGGGACTGGGCAGAGAGACTGTAGAGAGAGGAGGAAACTTGTTTTCTATTTGGCAATCACCTAGCCATACTTTACTCAGTCCTCACGACAGCCCTACAAGAGGGTATGGCCCCTCTTAAAGGGGTGGGAGAAGGGGTCTCACAGAGGTTAAGCAGTGTGCATCAGGCTGTGAGTGGGGGCTGACCGCGTGTCTGGAGGACTGGGAAAGGCAGGGGGTCTGGGCCCCATGGGGCATAATGGAAACGGGTCCTGCACGAGGTGTGTCTCTGGTTTCTGGTGTGGGGTTTGTGCTGTGAGGGGCACAGAAAGAAGCCCCTGAGTCCATGAAGAGTCCTTCCCAACCCCACCTGTCACATGGTCTGTGGCACGACCATGTGGGGACCCACGTGTGCCACCAGGGAGGAAGCACAGGGAACTGAGCACGTTAACGCCAAGTCTACGAAACCCTGTTCCCAAGCATGGCCCCCAACACCATGGCGCCCACCTCTCCAGTGTTTGTTTGGGGGCCTGGCAGGAGACAGTAGAAAGCTGACCTCAGCCTGGAACCCGATTCAGGCCCCCAGCACCCTGCTGCCCCTCAAGGGCCTGGTCCCAGAAGGACTCACCTGTGGTCAGAGAACTAATCTCCTGCTCCCCCGCTTTGCTCCTTGCCAGTGAGCAAGTCACTAATGAGTGGTGGCAGTGTCTGCGAGGGGTCTGGGGTGGGGTGCAGCTGAGGGAAGTGGCAGGGTGAACACAGGGTCCCCCACCCCTACCATCTTGGGGACGGCTGGTTCCCTGTGTGGAGGCTGTGGGAGAGAGCTCAGCCCCAAGCCCCACATGGCATCTGTCAGCACGTGAACAGGCTGGCCCCTGCCAGAGAGTGCCTTCACCTGACTGAGCGGTAAAAATGAGGGTCGTGCCAGGCACTGTTCTAGGACACACACACACACACACACACACACACACACACACACACAGCATGTACACTCCTTAAAGAATCCTTTGAGGAATTGTCATCATCACCATTTTATAAGTGAGGAAACTGAGGCATAGGGAGGTTGAACGATCTGCCACAGCTGTGCAGTAGGGAAGCCTTGGTGCCAGGACACAGACCCAGGCAGTTGGACAGCAAAGGCTCTATGGTAACCAGCAGGCTACACTGTCTATCTTGGGTCCCCCGTTCGCTTGGTCCTTCCCAGGCCAGATTCACACTGAGTGGGCTGCCTGGTGGGCGGCCCTCTGGTCTCTGCCTGAACAGTTTCAGCATAGGCCCCTGAAGGTGGCTGTGCCTGGCAGAAGACCCCTCCTTGAGAGGGTCTGCAGCAGCCCCTTAGGGGTTGTGAGCAGCCGAGCTGGATGTCTGCGTATGGGACCTCTGCTGCCTCCTGGGTCTGCTTGCCAGGCCTCTCAGTGGCACTTTGGGGATCTGAAAAGGACAGTCACAGTGGCTATGGACCTGCTCACCCACCAGCCACTCAGTCTGAACCAGGCTCGCACGGGCCAGTGGGAGCCCAACTGTGTTCTATAGCTGGGGCTGGTGTTTTCTATTAGCTCGTTAGTCCTCTTTGTGTTTGGGTTGTGAACAACATTTAATATTTTTAATGAAATAGAGGAGAATTGAAAATATAGCATGAGAGTAAGAATTGTTTCATAAAACTTGTATTTTAATTTTATGTTCATATGTATGTTTATGCCCAGTTCAAGTTTATGAGGAATGTACTTCTCACTGTGGGTGAGGTAAAGGCAGAGTCTGCGGTCCTGTAGGTTGTCTTCTCATTTCTTATGTCCTGTTTTGGTTTCAGCATGGACCCCTGGCCAGCCCTGTGTCTTGCATCAGGCTGAGCCCAGAAATCCCCCTGCCCCCCTGTTGCTGAGCCAAGTCCAGATGGGGCACACAGGGACTGACGTGGACTGGGAAGTGAGAAAAGGGACCGCTGTGGGACGTGCACTCGCTCCATGGCAGGCCTGCGCTGAGCACTCCATGAGCTCCGTCTTCCCAGCCTCAGGAAGCAGGAGCATACTCTCTCCATTCCACGGATGAGGAAACTGAGGCTCAGCAAGCTTCCTCTGCTTGCTCAAAGTCATTTAGCTCCTGTACACATCATGACCACATTCAAATCCGGGTCCGAGTGTCTCCTGAGTCACCCTCTCCAAACCTGTCTATGGCATTGCCCTGGGTGCCCAGGAAGGCAGCCATCAGGTGGGGGGGGGGGGCTGACCTCCCCAGTCACCTCCCCTCCTCCTTCCTACACCCGGAGCAGTGGCTCCACCCAGTTCCTCTGAGGTCCTCCTCCGTCCCTTGAGGGCCTGAGGGATTCTGTGGGTCTAATTGGAAGCAGCTTCTTACTCCTGTGACCTGGAGGCCTTCTGGGGTGGGGGGAGGGGGCAGACTGAAGGAAGCAGGCCTGACTCCAGCGCAGCCTCTTGAGCAATCCTTGGGCCTTCATGCTACCCAGCCCAGGGTTCCATTTCTCCCGTTTGCTTTCTCCCCACTCAATCCACAGCTGGCGGCCTGAGGGTAGACGCCACATTCCTGGTGCTCTGGAGGCCAGTTACCACATGGGACCCACGCTCCTTCACCGAGCTGCTCGGAGCCCGGCAGGCTGCCCCTGGGGTCCCTGCTCCCTCCCTCGCCCTGGCCCAACCCCCCTGTCCAGGACTGAGCCCTCAAAGCTGACAGGCCTCTCCTTTTCAGAGGCATGAGGTGCCAGAGTGGCCACTGAGTTTGGAGTTAGTTGGACCTGGGTTCAAGACAGGGCTGGAATCACAGAAAAATACGGTGGCTCTTCAACCTCCTCTCCCCAACCCCTGAAAAAAACCCCACCGTAACTCAAAATAAGTCCTATTATTTGCCAAACCCTTCACTAGATCCCATTTCACTCAAACAAAATGCCACAGGCCTTACAATGGCCTACATGGGACTCTAAAGGCCCACATGTCCTACTCCCTGGACTCACCTCCTTTCTTCTTCCCTTCACTCAGCTCCGGCCATGCTGGCTTCCTTGCCATTCCTGCCCCAGGGCCTTTGCACGTGTTATCCCAGCTGCCTGGAGCAGCTTCCCGCAGGTACCCAGGCGCTCACTCCTGCACAGATGGCTACCTTCAACCCCAGCTGCAGCCTCCCGCAGTAGTCTGATAACACTATATAATTTATTTGTTTTATAGTTTATATTTCTCCAGGAGAATGGAAGCTCCATAAGGTGGGCTTTTTCATTTAGTTTGGTCAACAGTGCCTAGCACAGAGCAGGCATTAGAAAAAGGTTTGTGAAAATGAATTGAAATCAAAATTAAAATAGGTGTAAAGCGGTTGAGAATTCTGACTTCTCCCATGACTGCCCCGAAGTTTTCATAGCAAATTCTTTGAAACCAAAGTCACCTAAAGAACCTTTCTCTGATGCTCCTGCTTTGCTCTGGGCCTTTCTATGGGCAGGATCCAGCTCTGGTTCAGGGTCTGGCTTCACCATTGCCGCCTACAAACCTGCTTGGAGCATCCTGGGTGCCCATTGCCGTGCTAGACACTGGCAGCAGAGAAGTGACACCATCTGCCCTCCCACAGAGCATGGCCTGTGACAGAAAAGTGGGGGGGGTTGTGGCACCCATAGGAAGGGGAGAGCCCCAGAGGCAGCACAGCCTGTGCAGGGCCATTAAGCTTTAGATCCTGTTTCCTCATGGTAATGCTGAGCCAGTGGGTCAACTTGCAGATCAGTGGCAGACGAACCGGAAGACACTCTGCTCATTGAAAAGTGTCACACAGATAATGGTTTTCATTTTTTTTGCTCCTCACAAAGGGGCAGGAAGACAGGGCAGAGAATAGTAAGCCCATTTTATACATTTCGCCATATGTATCTTAGCGATATTTATTTTTTCTTGTGAGTCACTTCCTCCTTCTCCGCCAAATTTCAGTCACACTGAAAATTCTTGAAGGGTTGGGACTCTGTTTCCTTCCTGCCCGCATCTCAGCAAAGCCCAGACCCAGCCCCAGCCTTGGTAAAACAGGACATTGAGACTCAGAGAGGGACAGTGACTTGCCCATGGTCACACAGAGAGTCGGGGTTTGGGCAGGGGCTGAGGCCCTCCTACTGCTGAGCATGTGTTCTCTGGAACCTCTGCCTCTAGCCTGGGCTCCCAATAGAATGCCATGGCCCAGATCCTGCTGAGCCATCGTCCACTTGCCCAGCACGCCTGGGGCCACCGAACGCAGGGCTGTGGGCCTGTGGGGGCCGGCCGGAGGCGTGGGAGTCAGGGCAAAGCCGGTTCTCACTGAAGCCTTTGCACGCCTCGCCTCCGCCAGGGCTCCTCCCTGCCCCAGCCCCTCACCTCTGCCCTCTGAGAAGGGACAGTCCACTCTGAGCAACTCTGGGGAGGACCTCAGCCCACCCTATTGGGAGAGACTCTCTCAAGACTCAAGAAAACAGATCTTCAGGGCTGGAGGGGCCGTCATGAAAGTCAAGGTTGTACCTCTTGCTGCCATAATACAGATGAAGAAACTGAAGCCTTGAGAAGGCAAGGGGCCTGCCCAGGTGCAGGGGGCCAAAGGCAGGGCCAGGTCTGCAGTCAGGGTCCAGTCACCAAGGAGCCTGAGGATGTCTGCTCTCTTGGGGCCTCTGGCATGTTCCCCGTGGGCAGCAGCCTGGGCGCCTGGTGTCTAGTTACCCTTGCGTAGTTCCCATCACGGGATACTCACCACCAGTCCGTGCTTTCTCTTCATTTCTCTCCACTTCTCTTTCCCTGGACTCAGGCCTTAGGGGTCAAGTTACCAATTTGGATGCTCCCTGCTGTCCCACCTGGGCCGTATGGACCTTTCCAGTCTTCTTGTCTCTCCCCACTATACAGCAGGCTCTGTCCTCCTGGCACCAGTCCTAACATGCATAGCACACCAGGGCCCCAGACGAGGCTTGCTCATTCTGGTCATCCATTTACTCATTCATTTATTTAACAATTTTTATCGAACTGCTGTAATTTGTATCAGGTACTGTTCTAGGCACCAGGGGTACACTAATGAAAACAAAAATATCAGACCAAAGAAAGACTTGAACAGTCCCGGACTTAGACCCCTCACTCCCCATTATGGAGCCTCTTGCAGCTAGGAGACCCTTAGCCAGAAGGGCAGACTATCAAGGCAGTCAAGAGACAGACATGCAGAAAGAAAGGATTCAAAACAGAAGTGGGACGAGGCACAGGGGAAACTTCATAAGCCCCCGTTCTGTGGTTAGCTGTGGTTCTTCTCTACCAGGAAATCACAAGGCTGCCCTCTGACCCACTTCAGGACTTGGAGGCGGAGGAGCCCTTGGGAACATCTGGAACATCTGTTAGCCATCCCACTGAGGAGGACGGGGCCAGGGCAAGATGGGCAGGGGGTGGGGACAGGGAGGACAAACAGATCCAGTGGGAGGCCTCCCAGGCCTCTTCCTGCTCTGAAATTCCAACTGTCGCTGCCAGAGCCTGGCACCTCCCCAGCCTCACCACGAGACCCTTCTCACCCTGCCTTTGCCTGGGACTCTATGCTGTCCACACCCTCTGCAGGGCCCAGAGGGACGTCAGCTCTCCTACAGGAGCCCCAAGCTGAGGGGCAGGGCAGAAGGGAGAGGCCCGAGCCTCTTTAAAGAAAATCAGTCTTTTTGGTGAGTTGTATTTGCTTTTAAGAATGTGGGAGAAAACCAGACACAACATTGCCAGGACAGACAGACCAACCAGAGATGGTGCACTCCCATCTTCCTCGCAGACATTTAAGGGCTAGAGGTGACTTCTTCCTACTTAGAGTCAGCAGAAAGTCTGCAAAGAAGAGGAATCCATAAACATACAGCAAATGCCTGAGGCAGCACGATCTCCAAACCTCTAGGATGTAGAGGGGTGTTGAAACTTCTTATTCTTGGGGGAAGTGTTGTGTGTCCACAGAATAATTATAAAAATCGCTACTCCTTTTCTATTCCAGACATTAGTGGCTGACTGTATGCTCTAAACATGTCACATGTGTTATCTTAATTAATCCTCCCCAAGCCCTTTGAGGTAGGCACCATTAGCACCCCCATTTTATATATGAGAAAATTGAGGCACAAAGAGATTTTGTGACTTGGCAAAGGTCACACTGCTAAGAAGGAAGAGTAATGATGTTGAATGGAGAGGAGACTTGAAGAGGAGACCTCTGGGGAAAGGTTGGGAGCAAGGGACCTGCCACATGGGCCACCCCCCAAAGTCTTGCCCTCTAATGTGGAGTGACTTTAGGACACTTATTTGAACCCGTTAATAAAGAATGACTTAACTCTCCTGTGGGGTCCAGGGAGAATTTTGTCTGAGGAAGATAAGCCCTGCAAGACTAGTGATTATTGAGATAACCAAAAAAGTCCACCAACGTGGACAATCATAAACAAGATACACAGACACCCTAAATATTTTGAGATAAAAACATGTGCGTATCCATTAAGCACTCAATGTGTGGCCAAGGCTGCTTCTTTGAGCAGAAGTCCACTGATGAGAGCTCCGTTTTGTCTATTTATTTTTTCTCCCAAAAACCACATCATGCCTCATCTTTGATTTCCCATTCTGGTTTCTTTACAGAGTAGGGGGAGTGTAGAAGCCCTCACTGAGTGTGTCATAAGGGCTGGGACCACCTTCTCTGGCTCCCTTTCTTTCTGTGCACCGTGTAGGACATCCCTTCTGTGCCCTGAAGTTGGTTATGGCCACCTGACTGGCCTTGGCCAGGGGACTGCAATAGAAGTGACAGGTGTCACTTATTGGCAGAAGCTTTAAGAGTCAATACAGTTTTACCATGTGTTTTTTTTCTTTCAGCCTCAGGCACTGGCAAAGTTCCAGATAATGGCTGAACCATCCGTCTGGGGCCTGAAGCAAAGCCCCACCTACATGACGGGCATATAGCATGAGTGCATTCATCCGTTTCTGTTGCTTACAACAAAGTAGCTGGGACTGGGTGACTTATAAAACAAAGAAAATTTATTGCTTACTGTTTTGGAGGCTTGAAGTCCAAAGTCCAGGGAACACATCTGGTGAGGGTCTTCTTTGGTGGTGGCTTTACAGTAATGCAAGGGGTCACATGGCAGAAAATGGCAGAGCAGAGAGAGAGAGAGACACTCACGTGCTCTCCTTTTAAAGCCCTTAGAACCACGCCCCTTGCCACGATTATTAATCCATTCACTAGGCATGGTCCAACAATCTAATCACCTATTCAAGGCTCCACCTTTCAGTTACCATAATAGGAAAGTCCAGGGAACACATCTGGTGAGGGTCTTCTTTGGTGGTGGCTTTACAGTAATGCAGGGTGTCACATGGCAGAAAATGGCAGAGCAGAGAGAGAGAGAGAGAGACACTCACGTGCTCTCCTTTTAAAGCCCTTAGAACCACGCCCCTTGCCATGATTATTAATCCATTCACTAGGCATGGTCCAACAATCTAATCACCTATTCAAGGCTCCACCTTTCAGTTACCATAATAGCATTTCCCACCCTCAACAGTTACAGTGGGGATCAATCTACTAATACATAAGACTTGAGGGACACAATCCATATCAGTGAGTAAGAAAAAAACCTGTGTTGTTTTAAGCCACTGAGAGGTCAAGATAGTGGAATAGATCATCCCCAGTGTCACCCTCTCCCACAAATGAACCAATTTACAACTATTAAAAAGCAACGACACCCAAGCTGGATCTGCTAGAGCTCAGGGAAAGAGGAGAGACCTACACAGTTCATGAAGGCATGAGAAGCCACAATGAGAGAAAGAGTCACTC
>NW_007731374.1:115767-116468 GCF_000696425.1 Galeopterus variegatus | reverse complement strand
GAGGAGAGACCTACACAGTTCATGAAGGCATGAGAAGCCACAATGAGAGAAAGAGTCACTCCCACCATTTCAAGCCCCGGCCACTTCAAGGCTGGCCCTGGTGAACACACAGAGCGAGAGCTGACAAAAGCTGCAGCTGTGACCTTCGTACGAAGCTGCTTAGAGGTGTCAGGGGAGAAGAGGGCCTTGCTGGTCCCCAGGCCAGCAGGAGCACTAACAGGGTTTCCCTGGACTCACACAGGAGTGAAGAGCCACAGACAACTGAAAAAAGGAGCCACTCAGAGGCTGGTGAGTCATCGCAAGGGACTGGCACATGGCCTGTCCCATGGGAAGTGTTTGGAGTGTGGGTGGTGGGGGAGATGGAGCACTGGGGCACAGCAAGGACAGCTGATCTGCCCTCCAGTCAGCACAGGACCACTCAGTGACTAGTCAGGAATACAGATCAGCAGGAGGTGCAGTTTGCTGAAAGACTCAGGCCCAGACCAGAGTATCCACACAACCCATGTGTACCAGATCTCCTCACAAGACCTGGAAGTGCTTACGAGGCTAACAATTAAAACCTGAGTTGCACAAAAAGCCTTCCCCAGAGAATCAGCAGCAAAGTAGCAACTTAGCTCAACCATAGGGCTCAAGTGCCGGTTCTCACAGGAAGTTCCCACACTTTAGAAGTAAGCGAAGGACAACAAATTAGTTCCAGCACA
>NW_007731374.1:111986-115560 GCF_000696425.1 Galeopterus variegatus | reverse complement strand
TCTCACAGGAAGTTCCCACACTTTAGAAGTAAGCGAAGGACAACAAATTAGTTCCAGCACATAGTTTAAGAGATGGGAACAGTGAATAACCCAACACAGAACTGAAAGAAGAAACAAAATACCCAGAGATCAAAGTTTGATATTAACCATAAAGGTCTAACAGCACCAAAGAACAGAAGGCCCCTGGGCTCCCAAGCTGGGGAGAGGGGAGGGCTGTGGGCCTCAGCCACGCCTCCCCAACATCTATATCCACCCAAGTGATGACCACCCTAGCTGCTGCAGGAAGTGCTCCGGGCTCCCAAGTTGGGGTGTGGGGGGCTGAAGTCTTCAGCCACACTCCCTGACATCTATATGAGTTTAAGAGATGGGAACAGTGAATAACCCAACACAGAACTGAAAGAAAAAACAAAATACCCAGAGATCAGAGTTTGATATTAACCATAAAGGTCTAACAGCACCAAAGAACAGAAGGCCCCTGGGCTCCCAAGCTGGGGAGAGGGGAGGGCTGTGGGCCTCAGCCACGCCTCCCCAACATCTATATCCACCCAAGTGATGACCACCCTAGCTGCTGCAGGAAGTGCTCCGGGCTCCCAAGTTGGGGTGTGGGGGGCTGAAGTCTTCAGCCACACTCCCTGACATCTATATCCAGCAAGCAACAACAGCGCTGCCTGTGGAAGTCTCCTGGTCTCCCCTGCTGGAATGAGGGGGGTGCCACAGGCCTCTACCATGCTCTCCCTCTTCCATCTCATCCCACCATTTTCCTCTCTCTTTCCCTGTCCCCCTCCCCTCCAACTGCTCCACAACAATGTCTTAGAATGTAAAAAAATAACAATATTAATAAATAAGTACATTAAAAATAAATAAATAAACCACTGAGATTTGGGGGCTATTTGTTACTGCAGCCTAACCTATCCTACCCTGACTAATATACTCATGAAGTCATGAGTACAGTCTTATTCTTGGCTTTTAGATGTATTTAGGTGTATTTTTCTAGTATTTTAGCATGGTCTCACTCAGACCTCATTCTACAACAATTCTTTTTAGATACTTGCTTTTACTGTGGGATACCTAGGAACCCAGCCTTTATTCACAATGTTGTTTCTGTGATAAAAATGTGGAACTCCAAGGAGACACCTACTATGCATGTACAGGCAGCTGCTGTAGCACCCTGAGGCCAGGACCAATGCCTTCCTTCTCCTCCATCCTTCCCTTGTGAGAGACCATTCACCACGCACCATGAGCACCCCTGAATATTGTTGCTAGGTATGCCAAAAATGCAAGGTCTGGCCATGTTTCACCTGGGCTGTTTTTCAGGGTTGTGTTTGCCATGAGCAGCCTGAAGAGATGCGGTAACATCTCCCGCCAGGCAGAGAGCAGGTTTCTTTCCACGTGCTTGGCGAATCTCCCAAGCTCAGCATTACTCTTCTGTAATGCAATCCACGGAGGGGCCCATCCATCACGGGCACCTCACATTGCCTTTGTGGGACCTGGGTGACGGAGAGCCAGAGCAATCCTCCGAAGCTCTTGCTGCTGCTTTTGCTGTGAGTAATAAAGTCCTTTGTCTCTGACCCAGGAGTACTGTATCTTTGGCCAGCACCCATGAGATCCTAACTGCCTGATGTGTTAACTTGTACACAGGGTAAAATCTCAGATTCTGCACTGTTCCTGACACCCCAACCGCAATTCAACACAGCACTGGGCATGTAGTGGATGGATGGTAAGTATGCATTTGTGCTTTTCCCTTGTTGATCTTGGGACCAGGAGTACCTGGACAGCCTCACTCCACACCTAATTCCCTGGGGGCCATTGTTACTTCCTGAGCCTCAGTTTTACCCTGCGCAATGGGGCAACAATCCAGGATCCAGAGTTAACGTCAGGTTGGTTAGGTTTGGGAGTTTGGGGAAAGTCGACTGACAGTAATCACCAGCTGATTTCGCCATTGTTACTTCCTGAGCCTCAGTTTTACCCTGCGCAATGGGGCAACAATCCAGGATCCAGAGTTAACATCAGGTTGGTTAGGTTTGGGAGTTTGGGGAAAGTCGACTGACAGTAATCACCAGCTGATTTCTGTCTCCTCTTTAGATAATGCCAGCAAACTTGGACACCTCCCGAGAGACGTAAGTAAGAGGAAAGAGGACCTTGTTGTCAGTGAGAAGGAGGACCGTGACCAAGAGAGATGCAGTAGGCTGTGGAGTCTTCCCCCTGGAAGTCTGCACAAACAGGACAGAAGCTTGCATGATTTCAGGAGTCAGGACTGGATTGGATGCCTCCTGGGGCTCTGTTTGGAATGGGAGACATGACACCCATATCCAGAAAGCTCTCCACCAGCGAAAGACTTGCCCTAGATTCTAGCCAAAGATGTGGGTTTCCTATGTCACGGCAGCAGTGGTAGCCTAGCGAAGGTAGATGGTAACCACAACAATGTGATATGCATATGCTTTCTCTCCCTGGGCAGCACTGGAATTTGTCACCCAGCAAAGCTAGGGTGCATACGTGCATTTCATATTTAATAAATCAAAAGAAAGTAAGTCACTGCAAAGCTGAAAAAAAGAAATAGAAGGGACAATTATTTATCTGTGCCTTCCAGTACTGTGGCATCTCTTCTGTGACCTTGATAACTGTCACTTGGGAACATATGTGCCTCTGCATCCCTCTGCCACACTTCAGGGAAGGAGCAGCTTATGGAAGGCTAATTTGTGTGTGATTACAGGCTGCACTGGAAGGTGATGGAGAGAAGGGGCCTGGAGAAGTGGACCCCTTCTTCAAGAGGGTGGCTGCACAGCCCTGGGGAAAGCTGATGTGGGCCTGAACTCGAGAGTGGGGACAGATGAGGGGACACTGCTGAGGTCTCATTCTCAAGGAATGTGGCAGCTGACTGGCTGTTGGGCTCCAGGGCAGCCTCTGTGAAGACCCCTGGTCCTACCCCCACCACACCTGGCCAAGGTCTCCCTCTTCCACAGAGGATTCTGGGGAAGCCTGCTCCTCCCAGTCACTGGTCCTTGGGGCTGGGGATCAGGACAGTCTCAGGAGCCCTCAGCCTGGCTTCACCATCCCAGACCCTCCCTGCCCCCCGCCAAGGAAGGGGCTGTCACCAGGAGAAGGATAACCCTCCCGTGTCCGAGTCCTCATTTCACTTGCAGCTGGGCGCTAATCCAATTGCTGGCTCTAACCTAATTCCCCATTGTTGCTGGAGTCCTTTGCCTGCCGATATTAAAACTCTTTTCATTTAATTGTGCAGAAGATAGATCCTCCTCAGCCATCAGGTGGTAAATATAGAATAGCTGATGTGGAGCTCTAATTTCTTCCCTGGCAGGCCTCCTGCAGTTCTGAGTGATTGGGGAGCAAAATGCTCTGGAAGGAAGGAGACAGGAAGGAGGGAAAGGGGGGCAGGGCAGGGGCTGGGACCTTGCCACTGTCAGGGGTTACAGGTCAGAGTTGGGCCTGGTTCTTGAGGTGTCACTGTGTCCACTTCTATGGGGCTAATTGTTGCTCTCCTGGACCTCTCCTGTTACCTGGTGACTGCAGTCCTGAAATGTCACGTGAAAATCAAGTGTTGGTGGCTGGGGGGGGGGGG
>NW_007731374.1:101849-111704 GCF_000696425.1 Galeopterus variegatus | reverse complement strand
AAGGGGTGGGGGGGGGGGGGGGGGGGTCCTACTGTACAGAGGATGAGGGGTCATGGGATGTCCCAGAGTTGAGACCAGCAGGGAGGGATGGTACAGATAAGCCCCCAGTCTCATCACAGGGAGGACCGCTCGAGTCTCTGTACAAAGTCACCAAGGAGCCCCACAGGATCACAGCTTTTGATACACCAAGACCCTTTGTGATGATTGACTGCCACCCCCTTTACTTGGTGACCACCTGGCTTCCCAGCAAGGCAATACAAGAGTTGGTAACAGAGTGTAGGCATCTTCATTTCCTGTCCATGGAGGAAAAGGGTGTGGAATGTGGTGGGCACCGTGTGCTCCCACAGGAGGGAGGGACAGTGGTGTGGCAGTGAGGTCCCAGCAGCCATTAGCAGGCTCAGGGTCCTCTTCCATTCACCCAGCCAAGGGCAGGGACCCCATTTAAGTTACTGAACTCACACCTGGCTGCAAAGGAAGAAGGAAGCATCCTAGGAAGAGCTACTGGTCAGCAGACAGTGACCACTTTGGTGGCTCAGTCTCAATTGGGGCTTCCCAGGAGCTCACAGCTTCTGGGACTCCCTCATGCTGTGGAGAACACCAGCCACCAGGCTTAGCTCCCAGCACCTCCCAGGTCTGCACATGTGATGGCTGGTGGAGCTGAGCTTCCTAGCCTGGGCCTGCTCCCCTGCGCAGGCTTCACTTCGCCGCAGTCCCCAGCCCCTCCTTTCTACCCCATCCCCTTGCAGGCTGGCAGGGCCACTTCTCCTCCCCGACTGGGGACCTTGGGCAGCTTTGTCCTCCCCTCTTTCCCCTCTCATCTCAGAATGAGACACAGACGCAACGTTTCCTGGGGGCTCCTTTCTCCTGAACACTTGGGGGATCCTGGAAGCTCAATTCCCTCTTGGCCCCACCATCCCAGGTCCTCAGGTGAGCCCCTGCTCTCTGACTCCATCCCAGCTGGGCTCTGAGAGCTGCCCTGCCCCTTCTCTACATGCCGGGCTAGGATCGTTGGGGCAAGGGAAGGGGCCCTTCGGGCTCGGGTAGCTGCTGACTCCCCTGACCAGGAGAAGGTAACCAAGTTGGTTTCCAACACCCTGGTCTGGAACATCACCACCATCCTTCCCTTCAGAATCCAGGGCCAAGCCTGCGCCCGGCAGGTTAGTCTCCTCCGTGGTACCTTCATTTCCAGAACAAGGGCATGTGGCTGCTGGAAACGCTTGCCTAGATTGTTCCAGTCACAGGATCCCTGCACGCTGGGGCCAGATGCAGGGGTCTGCATCTCTATGCAGATGACAAAATCAAGGTCCAGAGACAGTGGGCGGGAGGGCACATTTACCCAGGCTCATGCAGGGAATCCATTCCAGGACCTGGCTTCCTGACTCCCAGCTAGACTCTAGACATTTCTATTCCTATAGCCAGATGGAGCACTTACAAGGATGGAAGTCAGGATGCCAGGGTGCCAATTCCAGCTCCGCTCTGTGCCAGCTGTGTGACCTCCAGCAAGTTACCTGACCTCTCTGGGCATCAGTTTCCTTGTCTGTGAAATGAGGACAACAATGGTGTCTGCCTCATGAGGTGGGGTGAGAATCCACTGAGATAATTCTCCCAAATCCCCAGCATAGCATCTGGCACGTAGTAAGTGATAATTAGCTATCACACAAAATTCAGCTCCACTGGATCACAGACTTTCCCTCAAAACCAGTGTGAACCGTAAGGAGCGTTAGCTATTCAAGCACTGAGCAGGCATTTAATTTGTGGCACGTAGTAAGTGATAATTAGCTATCACACAAAATTCAGCTCCACTGGATCACAGACTTCCCCTCAAAACCAGTGTGAACCGTAAGGAGCGTTAGCTATTCAAGCACTGAGCAGGCATTTAATTTACTCCCTCAGAAAATTGAAGGGTTCTGTGTCAGGGGACTATTTGGATAGCTTTTCCAGAAAGAGAAGTTTGCGCAGATGTCTTTTTTCCCTCCATGGAAGTTTCCCAGCACAGAACAGGGGCAGGCTGCCCCCAGGAAGCAGAGGGAGCCCCCATAGTCAGGCTGCTGCTGGTTCTCTGGAAGGTCTGCAGAGCCTCAGGGCTGCCCTGACCTGCAGCCCACCCTGGCCCTCCAGCTGCGAAGTATATTAAGTGCTGTGGGAACCCCTGCCCCGTAGAGTACTGGTGCTCACAGGGCTGGGGCTAGAGAGTGCCACACCCACCAGGGGTGCAGAATTTCAGGGGCGCCCCAAACTCAGTAATCAAGATAAATCATATTTTAATGTCATATTTTTAAAAACCCAAATTAATTTTTTAAATCCATAATTAAAAAATCAAACTTTTAAATAAAGGCAGCATCTGATCCTGCACCCACAGGACCTTGAGAGCGAGCGCTCCCCTCTCCTCACCCTATCCCAGCCCTGAGGCTCGGCTGTCCCAGGCCAAGGGAGTCAGGCTCTCTGGAAACGGGATCAAGACAGAGGAGCCTTTGAGAAAACCTCCACAGGTAATTCTGCTGTGCAGTGGCTGAGTACTCCTGCTCTGAAAGAAGTAACGAACGAAGGTCTGACAGTTGCAGGGGGGAGACGGTGTGGCATGCCATACGGTTCCTTCCCAAGGGGTGGCGACTTGTTGAAGGGTTCTGTGCAAATATGCAAGGGAGGCCCCAACTGCCAGGGGACGGACATTCTGCTTTTCCACCTCCATTCCTTTGGGGCTTTCTCCGATGGCTCTCCTTTAGAATTCAGAAATTCCTAGAATGATTGACCAGTACAGTAAATTAACTTGCTCTGTCTTTGAGGAGTCTCTGGTCCAGTGTTCTTTACTCCAGAAAGCTGGGGTCCTTCTCTCTCCTTACCCACATCCTATGCAGGCTTCTGGGCCCAGCTCCTGTCTCTCCGTCTTCCACAAAGCCCTTCCCAACTCCTCCATTCCTGGGATCTCTTCCTCCATTCATTCCATAAGTGCATTTGACAACCTACTGTGTGCCAGGCCAGATCATGGAGATACAGGGATTAATACAAAAACGTGTACTTGGGGAATTCAAAATAATACCAGAGTATAATTAAATTGTAAAGGTTTAGAATGAAAAGCAGCAGTCTCTAGTCCACCTCTCTCCAAACCAGTCTCACCTCCCGGCTCTAATCACCTAATTTTTCTGGGTCTTTCCTCTAATATTTAGCTCCATTTTTTCCAATATATGCTTACATGGTGTTTTTGTTTTGATCAATTTTGGGCACTAGCTTTCCATTCTTGCCATGGCAAATAAAACTTAAACCTCCCATTGCCCTCCCACATTCTCTCCCTCCATCATTTCAACATTGTTATTTTCCAGTTTTTTATTGAACAAAAGCACTGCCGAGTCTGGTTGTACATTATGACTATGCATTCGTTTTTATACCACCCTTTTTTTTTTCTGTAGTTAATAACCCCCTTTTTATTTGCCTGATGTTTAGTATCTATTGTTAATTTTTTCTAAGTACTCAATGTCTCTGTCACACACCTATCAGTAATAGTCTCCATTCAATTAAACCTCATCCACCTCACTTTTCCCTCTGTCATTTTTATCTGGACTGTTGCCTGCTGGGCCTGACACTCAACTGTCCTCTTGGGACATCCGTCTCCATCCTGAGATACACCACTGCTCTTCTCTGTTCAATTCCTCATTCCTGCATCTCTTTTCTGCCTCATCCTTGGATTGTCCCCATTTCAGTGGCATTCGTCCTCCAAGTGCTTCCTAAGAAATGGGACATGGGAAGCAACGTTCTCCGTCTTCAGTATCTGAAAATGTGTCTATATCCTCCTGTCACTTGTCTGGGGGTGTCCCAGAGCATAGATGTCTAGGTTGGACATACTCTCCTCATAGGAGCTTTAAAAGCACTGACCGTTGTCTTCCGACTCCCAGAGCTGCTGAGAGTAGCCTGTGCCTCTCTGATTCCTGGTCCCTTGGGGACTGCTTTGTCACTTTGAAAGCTCCTAAGGTCTCCTCATTACCCTCCATACTCTTGCTTGTGCATCTTTCCTCAGCCATTGTGCTGGGATGAAGAAAGTGAGCCCTTTTATTCTAGAAACCACGAACTTCCATTCTGATAAAGTTTTATGTATAATTTCTTTGATAATTTCTTCTCCATTTTCTCTGTCCTCACTTTCTGGAATTCTCTTTAGCCAGATGTTGCATCCTAGAATGGAATAAAAGAATAAAAGATGTTGGATATCCTCGAATGGAGCTCTCATTTTTGTTGTTATATTTTGCCTGTGTTCTATACCTTTTTCTTAATTTCTTCTTTTTTTCTGATGAATTCCTTAGACCTTATCTTCCACTCTTCTATTGATTTTTAAATTTATTATTACTCTTTTTTTTTAAACTTCCAAGAGCTCATTTTTTTTCTCTTTTCCTTTTTCAAAGCTTCCTTGTGTCTGGATGCAATATACATTTGTTTCATGCATTAAGAATGTTAATCATAGTTTTTGTTGTTGCCATTAAAGTTTTCTTTTGTCCCCTGAAACTGTCTTTATTTTCTCTATGTTATATTTTGCAGTTTCTCTGTTTGGATCTCAGTGTCTAATGTTGTAAGATTTTCTCAAATGTCTAGGGATCTGTAACTGCCCATTTATATTTAAGAGAGACTCTCAGATGCTGACTGGAAACCCTGTGTTCCTGGACAGGGCTGGGTCACTGACAGGCTTCAGATGGCAAGCCTGCCGTTTTGTCAGGGGATACCCAAATGTCAGATTTTGTTTACCTTTCTCTGTGGGCTTCTGAGAAGAATCCAGCCTCCTGCCTGAGTGGGGGCTACTGGCCTCTGGAATACAGAACGAGTGGAGGGGAAGCCCCTGAGAGATGTTCTGGAAGTGAAATCTATAGGACTTGCTTTTTCCTGAAGTTACTTACTTTGTCTGTTTGTTGCTCACTTGGTTTTCTATGTACCTGCTATGAATTCTCCTCAAACTCTCCAACAAAACCTAAGAATGCTTTCAATACTGCCAACCTCCTCAGGTAATCTGTAAGTTTGCTTTTTTTTGGAGTCATGCCTCTTAGGGCCTCCTGTTCCCACCTGGAGGAGCTGCTCTCCAGGTCTCCTCCCCAGTCATCATTCTAGAACTGTCCTTCCTCATCTCTGGAGGGTTTCCTTCTCCTCTCTGATTAGTTGACTCCACTGTGTCCTGGATCCAATGACTTCCTATTTCTGGGCTAACTTCCCTGTTTTAGTGTAGCACATTCTCCAGTAACTTCCTAGGAAGTGTACGCAGGACATAAATTTTGTGAATCCTTGCATGTCTCAATATGTATTTATTTTACCTTTTATTTACTCTGTTTATCTTCTTGATGGATAGTTTGGTTAGGTATGGCATTCTAGGTTGCAAATAAACTTCTCTCAGAGATTTCATGGGCATTGCTCAATTGTCTTCTGATTTCCGGTGTTGCTGTTGAAATGTCTGATGGCATGCTAAGTCTTTGTCTTTTGTCCGTGACCTGTGGATCTCCCCCTTGTGTTCAGACTTCTTCTGTCCCTAATATTCTGAATTCCATGGTCATGTGCCTTGTATGGATTTCTGTGATTTGTTCTATGACTCATGGGTGCTTTCACAGGAGAGACTCAGGTCCTTGGGTTCTAGAAAATCTTGTATCCTCTCTGTGAAAGATCTCTCCCTTCCGTCCTCTCTCTGATCTCACTTTCTGGAACTCCCGTTAGTAAGATGTGAGATCTTATCATGTGAGCCTCTGATTTCGTATCTTTTCTCTCTTATTTTCTAACTTGTTATTTGGTTTTATTTTCCAAAACATGTTTTCAACTTAATCTTCCAGCCTATCACCTGAATTTTAATTTAAGCTATAATATTTTTCTTTTTACTTTCCAAGAACTTTTGCTTATTCTCTGGATATTCCTTCCAAAAACAGCATTCTGTTCTTTTCCCCCATGTATCCAATATATTATATTAATTTTCTAACACTATTAGCTATATTTTTAGATTTCCCCTACTTGTCCTCATTTCCTTTAGGTTTTTTTCTCTGTCTGTCTAATCCTTTCCTTGTTCCCCTTCCCTGTGTCATGCCGTTCATGTTGGGGGCATTTTTAAAACATCTGGGGACCCTTGGCAGGACTACTATTTATTTTTTTTTCCTTTTTGTCTTTTTTACTGACCGGCAATGGAATCGCAACCCTCAGTGTTGCGCCCGCACCGCGCTCAGCCAGTGAGCGGGAACCGGTCTCCACATGGGATCCGAACCCTCGGCGGGAGCTCCACTGCGCTCCCAAGCGGCGCACTGGAGAGTGCGCCACCGGGCCCGCCCAGGAATACTATTTAAAACAGAGACATCACCAAGGTGACAGGAGCATCCGTGTACATAGGCGGGGCTCCCTCGGATGGCTTCCCTGGAGGTGATCAGGTGGCAAGCACACATGTCACTATCTCTGTGTCTGTCCTCTTGGGCTGGTTAATTTTTCCAGAGAGGAATTCTCTAATTTCCTTCTGGAGGTATTTAGCCCCATATGAGTGGAGTGGAGTAGAGTAGCGACTGGGGGTGGAGTCCCACCATTCTGCATGTAACCCCTGTTTTCATTACAATGCCTCACCCCCAACCCCACTTCACAGTCCCAGAGTCACCAAGACCTGGGACCTCCAGGTTAATTTCTCCTGACGGTAAACTTTCAATTTTCAGCTGGGTGGGAAGGGAATTTGGTTTGGGGGGGGTGGGGCATCTAACTCCCTTTTTAAGAGGCTTCTGTGTCCAGCCTTCCTCCTGCTTCCAGAGGAATCCAGAAGGTCTGTGTGGCCTGCCCTACCCCCACCAGGCCCTGGGCTTTCGCTTTCTCAGCTCTGGGAGCCAGCCACATCTCCTCTGTGCACCTTCCTTTTCCAGGACGTTGTTGGTTCCCACGGCCTCCTCTCGGGTGGCCTTTGCTTCTTTCTGCCATGTCAGTGGGGGCTTTGTGGGGTAGGGAAGGGAAAATGAACGAGGGGGCTCCATCCGCAGTGTCTGCCCAAAGTCTTCTGCAGGCTGTGGGCTGGGCCGCGGGGACCTCCCAGCCCTGTCCACGCTTCCCTGCCTGGTTTTCCTCTCTCCCCAGAGCCCAGGCCCGCACATCCAGCAGCGCCCCGGACACGCTCCCTTACGTGGACCACAGCCCCCTCAATGTCAGCACCCCTCGGGCTGACCTTGTCATCGCTCCATCCAAAGGTGCAACAAGGAGTGCCCCTGCCATTCCCCCGTGGTCCAGGGAGCAGGCCCTGTGCTTCCCCCAAGGCACTGTGACGCCCACTTCCCCTTGAAGGCAGCCGCCCTTCACCGCCACCTCGACGGTCTAGTCCATGCATCATTCCCACCTGGATGGCAACAGCCTCCTAAGTGGTCTCCTTTCCTAGTCTGGCTCCAAGAGACCTCTCTCAATCTCATGCTGCTCGTGCCCAAATACACACTCAAGCTCCCCAGCGGCTTCTCACTGCCCTTGGCCCAGGCGTCTTACCACTGGGCCCTTTCAGCCCCGACCCGCTCCTCTTCCCCAGTGCTCTGTACTCCAAATACCGCACATCGGGCTTGCTGGCCTCTAGGCCTAGGAGCCGGGCCTCTCTCTTCTCCTGTGATTCCTCCCCCATCTCTTCTGTCTCCTGCCTTCTCACCTCTTCTCCTCTGCCTAATCTCTCTTCTTTGTCAGGCTTCAGCTAAATGTCACTCCCCCCAGGACTGCACCACACCCCACCTCAGCAAGGTTGAGCAGGTGTCCCTACTGTACGTCCTTCCTCTTGCTGCAGAGTCCTCACCTGCCTGCCTTCCCACTGGGCTGTAGGCTCTTGTGAGAGCAGCCTCCTAGCTGACCTGTCCTGTGTGGTCCGTCCCATCCTGTCTCCAGAGCCAGCCTGGTGCATGGCTCAAAGCAGGTACTGCATTTGTTAAATTCATAAATTGATGTAATAATTCATTTGTAATTATGTATAAATAAACATGTTTATATGAATATATTTTATATAATTATATACATTATAAATGCATGTTATAATTCATGTAATGTTAGATACCTGTGAAATGAATGAATCGATATGTGCATGAGTAAAGTCCTGCATGGTCTGGGCAGGGCTCAGCTTTTGTCTGAGGAGGGAGGGCCACCTCAGGAGTTTTCAGGAGCCTGTGGTGAGAGAAGTCCCTGTATCGCTCTGTTTGGGCCTCGGTGCACCCTGTGTCTGTCGGTCACCACGGACCCTGTGGAGAAAGGTGAGTCCATTTCCTCGTAGGCGACTGCTGTGCTGGCCAGTGGTTGCCCCTCTGGCTGCTGTCTCTGCCTTAACAGTCTTCCTGTAGCAGCTCTAATTGAGACCCAGGGGAGGCCAGGCGACAGATCCCAGCTGGGTGGGTGGGGGAACCTGTCACATGTGTGAGCTGAGGACTTCGCCTTCACCTGGGCCTCAGGGAGAAGCTCAGAGAGGTGGAGGCGCCTCAGTGGGGACCCAGAGTCCTGCCAGTGGTCCCCGCTCTGTCCCCATCACCCCTCTGCCCCTGTCATCACTCACCCCCATCCCCTGTCTCTAGATTAAACATCACCTCCCAGTATCTCCCCAACCTACCACCCTCATTGTCCCCACTCCCTCACTGCAGGCTTCAACACATCTGGCCTGGTGTCTTACTGGGACCATGTTTTATTTGCCCCCAACACCTGGCACATCGCCTGTCCCGGGTGGGTGGGAGGCAGGAGCGGAGGGTGGTAAGAGCAGAGACTGTGGAGCAGTCTTCCTGTGCCCCCGGAGGTCCTCATGCTGGCCTTGGTTCTGCTGTCATCTTCTCTGGGAGGACTTTTCTGCTCAGTGACCTCCAATTCAGGGAGAGGTGAATCACAGTCACCACCTGGTGACTCTCTCCCCAAAGCTTCCTAAGGAGACCTCCATCCTAGCACATGGTGCACAGAGCGGTGATTGTTTGTTTGCCTGTGAGTTTCCTCAGTAGTCAGTGGGCAACTGGAGCCCCACTTGGGCGTTAGGTCCGGGCATTAATCTCATGGGGCACAGTGGCTTCCTTCTGTCCATGCAGCTTCCCGCCCCAGCACAGGCAGCAAGGCCCGGGTACCACAGGCACGGGCAGCTCTTTTCCTGTCCCTGCTGGCTGGGCCTTGACCACCTGCAGGCGCTCAGGCCTGGGTCTGCCTGCCTCTGCTCCCCACCTCCATGCCCACCTTCCTCTCTCACTTCCTTCCCTGAGATGGAATCGTGGACCTGGGGAGCCCAGGTAGAGGCGAGGTCCTATCGAGCTCCCAGTCTGGTGGAACATCACGTAAACTATGCTCTCCACAACTGTTCCATCTGGTTCTTCCATTGCTCAAAAGGAGGAGGCTGAGGCCAGGGGAGGGCAAACAGTGTGCTAAAGGTCACTGAGTAGAGCTAGGGCACCAGAGAGGGAAATGCCTTGTCTGAAGTCACACAGCCTGGGCCAGGCAGTGCTAGACAGCTTGGCTCCTTCTGAACCTACATCCCAGGGCTACAGCTGGTCTTCTGGGCCCTGCACTCACCTTCCCACCCCCCCAATTCCCTGCCTGCCACCCCAAATAGAGGCAGATCAGATGGACCCTGCAGAGAGACGCAGGACAGCTGTAAGCTGTGAGCGAGTGTGCGGAAACGAGCCCAGCCAGGAAGGAAAGCGGGACCCCTCCCGCTGCCTCTGGCCGGTGCAGATTCCCAAATCCCCAGCGCTGCTGCCCTTCTTTTGGGGGATGTGGGGGTAGGGCCATTGCCCCCCTTCCCTCCTAGCCGAGGGTGGAGTTTTTGTTGTTTTTGCAGTGTTTTTGTCATCAAGGGTGAACTCTGGTTGTCATGGCAACTACAGCAGCGGGAAGGAGGGAGGGGGCCTGAGGGGGCTGAATTTATTCCACCATCAGCTGGTTCTCCAG
>NW_007731374.1:63342-100849 GCF_000696425.1 Galeopterus variegatus | reverse complement strand
CTCAGCCAGTGAGCGGGAACCCAGTGAGCGGGAACCGGTCTCCACATGGGATCCGAACCCTCGGCGGGAGCTCCACTGCGCTCCCAAGCGGCGCACTGGAGAGTGCGCCACCGGGCCCGCCCAGGAATACTATTTAAAACAGAGACATCACCAAGGTGACAGGAGCATCCGTGTACATAGGCGGGGCTCCCTCGGATGGCTTCCCTGGAGGTGATCAGGTGGCAAGCACACATGTCACTATCTCTGTGTCTGTCCTCTTGGGCTGGTTAATTTTTCCAGAGAGGAATTCTCTAATTTCCTTCTGGAGGTATTTAGCCCCATATGAGTGGAGTGGAGTAGAGTAGCGACTGGGGGTGGAGTCCCACCATTCTGCGTGTAACCCCTGTTTTCATTACAATGCCTCACCCCCAACCCCACTTCACAGTCCCAGAGTCACCAAGACCTGGGACCTCCAGGTTAATTACCACCCTCATTGTCCCCACTCCCTCACTGCAGGCTTCAACACATCTGGCCTGGTGTCTTACTGGGACCATGTTTTATTTGCCCCCAACACCTGGCACATCGCCTGTCCCGGGTGGGTGGGAGGCAGGAGCGGAGGGTGGTAAGAGCAGAGACTGTGGAGCAGTCTTCCTGTGCCCCCGGAGGTCCTCATGCTGGCCTTGGTTCTGCTGTCATCTTCTCTGGGAGGACTTTTCTGCTCAGTGACCTCCAATTCAGGGAGAGGTGAATCACAGTCACCACCTGGTGACTCTCTCCCCAAAGCTTCCTAAGGAGACCTCCATCCTAGCACATGGTGCACAGAGCGGTGATTGTCTGCTGTACGGCCAAGGCGGATGTGGGGGGGTGGGGCATCTAACTCCCTTTTTAAGAGGCTTCTGTGTCCAGCCTTCCTCCTGCTTCCAGAGGAATCCAGAAGGTCTGTGTGGCCTGCCCTACCCCCACCAGGCCCTGGGCTTTCGCTTTCTCAGCTCTGGGAGCCAGCCACATCTCCTCTGTGCACCTTCCTTTTCCAGGACGTTGTTGGTTCCCACGGCCTCCTCTCGGGTGGCCTTTGCTTCTTTCTGCCATGTCAGTGGGGGCTTTGTGGGGTAGGGAAGGGAAAATGAACGAGGGGGCTCCATCCGCAGTGTCTGCCCAAAGTCTTCTGCAGGCTGTGGGCTGGGCCGCGGGGACCTCCCAGCCCTGTCCACGCTTCCCTGCCTGGTTTTCCTCTCTCCCCAGAGCCCAGGCCCGCACATCCAGCAGCGCCCCGGACACGCTCCCTTACGTGGACCACAGCCCCCTCAATGTCAGCACCCCTCGGGCTGACCTTGTCATCGCTCCATCCAAAGGTGCAACAAGGAGTGCCCCTGCCATTCCCCCGTGGTCCAGGGAGCAGGCCCTGTGCTTCCCCCAAGGCACTGTGACGCCCACTTCCCCTTGAAGGCAGCCGCCCTTCACCGCCACCTCGACGGTCTAGTCCATGCATCATTCCCACCTGGATGGCAACAGCCTCCTAAGTGGTCTCCTTTCCTAGTCTGGCTCCAAGAGACCTCTCTCAATCTCATGCTGCTCGTGCCCAAATACACACTCAAGCTCCCCAGCGGCTTCTCACTGCCCTTGGCCCAGGCGTCTTACCACTGGGCCCTTTCAGCCCCGACCCGCTCCTCTTCCCCAGTGCTCTGTACTCCAAATACCGCACATCGGGCTTGCTGGCCTCTAGGCCTAGGAGCCGGGCCTCTCTCTTCTCCTGTGATTCCTCCCCCATCTCTTCTGTCTCCTGCCTTCTCACCTCTTCTCCTCTGCCTAATCTCTCTTCTTTGTCAGGCTTCAGCTAAATGTCACTCCCCCCAGGACTGCACCACACCCCACCTCAGCAAGGTTGAGCAGGTGTCCCTACTGTACGTCCTTCCTCTTGCTGCAGAGTCCTCACCTGCCTGCCTTCCCACTGGGCTGTAGGCTCTTGTGAGAGCAGCCTCCTAGCTGACCTGTCCTGTGTGGTCCGTCCCATCCTGTCTCCAGAGCCAGCCTGGTGCATGGCTCAAAGCAGGTACTGCATTTGTTAAATTCATAAATTGATGTAATAATTCATTTGTAATTATGTATAAATAAACATGTTTATATGAATATATTTTATATAATTATATACATTATAAATGCATGTTATAATTCATGTAATGTTAGATACCTGTGAAATGAATGAATCGATATGTGCATGAGTAAAGTCCTGCATGGTCTGGGCAGGGCTCAGCTTTTGTCTGAGGAGGGAGGGCCACCTCAGGAGTTTTCAGGAGCCTGTGGTGAGAGAAGTCCCTGTATCGCTCTGTTTGGGCCTCGGTGCACCCTGTGTCTGTCGGTCACCACGGACCCTGTGGAGAAAGGTGAGTCCATTTCCTCGTAGGCGACTGCTGTGCTGGCCAGTGGTTGCCCCTCTGGCTGCTGTCTCTGCCTTAACAGTCTTCCTGTAGCAGCTCTAATTGAGACCCAGGGGAGGCCAGGCGACAGATCCCAGCTGGGTGGGTGGGGGAACCTGTCACATGTGTGAGCTGAGGACTTCGCCTTCACCTGGGCCTCAGGGAGAAGCTCAGAGAGGTGGAGGCGCCTCAGTGGGGACCCAGAGTCCTGCCAGTGGTCCCCGCTCTGTCCCCATCACCCCTCTGCCCCTGTCATCACTCACCCCCATCCCCTGTCTCTAGATTAAACATCACCTCCCAGTATCTCCCCAACCTACCACCCTCATTGTCCCCACTCCCTCACTGCAGGCTTCAACACATCTGGCCTGGTGTCTTACTGGGACCATGTTTTATTTGCCCCCAACACCTGGCACATCGCCTGTCCCGGGTGGGTGGGAGGCAGGAGCGGAGGGTGGTAAGAGCAGAGACTGTGGAGCAGTCTTCCTGTGCCCCCGGAGGTCCTCATGCTGGCCTTGGTTCTGCTGTCATCTTCTCTGGGAGGACTTTTCTGCTCAGTGACCTCCAATTCAGGGAGAGGTGAATCACAGTCACCACCTGGTGACTCTCTCCCCAAAGCTTCCTAAGGAGACCTCCATCCTAGCACATGGTGCACAGAGCGGTGATTGTTTGTTTGCCTGTGAGTTTCCTCAGTAGTCAGTGGGCAACTGGAGCCCCACTTGGGCGTTAGGTCCGGGCATTAATCTCATGGGGCACAGTGGCTTCCTTCTGTCCATGCAGCTTCCCGCCCCAGCACAGGCAGCAAGGCCCGGGTACCACAGGCACGGGCAGCTCTTTTCCTGTCCCTGCTGGCTGGGCCTTGACCACCTGCAGGCGCTCAGGCCTGGGTCTGCCTGCCTCTGCTCCCCACCTCCATGCCCACCTTCCTCTCTCACTTCCTTCCCTGAGATGGAATCGTGGACCTGGGGAGCCCAGGTAGAGGCGAGGTCCTATCGAGCTCCCAGTCTGGTGGAACATCACGTAAACTATGCTCTCCACAACTGTTCCATCTGGTTCTTCCATTGCTCAAAAGGAGGAGGCTGAGGCCAGGGGAGGGCAAACAGTGTGCTAAAGGTCACTGAGTAGAGCTAGGGCACCAGAGAGGGAAATGCCTTGTCTGAAGTCACACAGCCTGGGCCAGGCAGTGCTAGACAGCTTGGCTCCTTCTGAACCTACATCCCAGGGCTACAGCTGGTCTTCTGGGCCCTGCACTCACCTTCCCACCCCCCCAATTCCCTGCCTGCCACCCCAAATAGAGGCAGATCAGATGGACCCTGCAGAGAGACGCAGGACAGCTGTAAGCTGTGAGCGAGTGTGCGGAAACGAGCCCAGCCAGGAAGGAAAGCGGGACCCCTCCCGCTGCCTCTGGCCGGTGCAGATTCCCAAATCCCCAGCGCTGCTGCCCTTCTTTTGGGGGATGTGGGGGTAGGGCCATTGCCCCCCTTCCCTCCTAGCCGAGGGTGGAGTTTTTGTTGTTTTTGCAGTGTTTTTGTCATCAAGGGTGAACTCTGGTTGTCATGGCAACTACAGCAGCGGGAAGGAGGGAGGGGGCCTGAGGGGGCTGAATTTATTCCACCATCAGCTGGTTCTCCAGGCGCTGCTGCCCTTCTTTTGGGGGATGTGGGGGTAGGGCCATTGCCCCCCTTCCCTCCTAGCTGAGGGTGGAGTTTTTGTTGTTTTTGCAGTGTTTTTGTCATCAAGGGTGAACTCTGGTTGTCATGGCAACTACAGCAGCGGGAAGGAGGGAGAGGGCCTGAGGGGGCTGAATTTATTCCACCATCAGCTGGTTCTCCAAGTGGGGACCTGAGAGGATGAAGGCTCAGGGTCTAGAGAAAGGCCTGCCCCAGGAAGGCCCCTAGTGCCTGTGTCCCAAGTCTGTTCCAAGCTGCTTCTGTACCACGCAGGATTCTTCCTTCCAGGCTGAAGCCTGGGCCTCCCCTGCTGCCACATGAGGTCTGGTCTAGAGGAGGATGTCTTCATGTGGGTGAAGACAGAGGAGGGGACAGCCCCTAGAGAGGTGCTGGAGGGCTGGGGACCTGTGCAGGCCCCTCTGTCCTGGAGGAGGGGAGGGCAGGGAGCAGCAGGAAAGGCAGGGGCCGGGGACTCTGCTGAGTGGCTTGAGAACGCAAAGTCACTCTCTGGAAGCCTCAGGCTGGGAAGTCACGTGAGAGCAGGGGACTGGGCCTTGGGTGGTTAGACATGCTGTGGCACTTTACTTCCAAGGAAATAGTCTCCCTTGGCTATTTGTTCTAAAATGCACGTGTCTTCTCATCCTCTAGTTCAATTTTCCACTTTTGAGAGTGACCGAGAAATAGTTTTCTACTAAAACAAGAGCTCCTGCCCGGTGATAATCGGCAGCTGTCATTAAAGATGGGGAGCAATGGGGAGGGGTGAGGAGTATGGCTAAGGGGAGCACTTGTGTTCTGGATAAAGGGCACTCTTCTACCTGCTCCATCTGACCATTGCCACCTGCTGGCTCAATGCTGCCAGACTGCAACTGCTCAGAAGAAGCCAGAAGGCCAGATGATGTAAAATTTTCTGATTTTTACCTTTTTCCTTGCAATAACCCTCGGTCAAACTTCCTACTCCCACTTAGACCCGCACTTCTCAGGATCACAGATGAGAAGATCCCTGCTATCACTTGGAACAGTTAAGATGGGCCAGGCCTCTAGAAATGGTCTCATTTGCCTCATCCTGCTACAGATGGAGAAACTGGGCCCTGACGGGGCAGAAACCTGCCTGGCCAAAGGCACTCAGTGGGTTAGTGGCAAGGCTGCAGCTGGAGGTACCCAGGGCACATAAACAGAAGGACTACCCAGGAATGCATGTGCTCACTCCTGAGAGCACATGACAAGTGCCTTGTCCCATCAAGGTCAGATAGGACCGAGAAGGGCTGGGGATAATAGTAATTTTAAGTTACATTTATTGGGACAGGTACTGGAACAAGCAGGGTCTGGGTTTGCTGAAAACACAATTTTATTTTTGTGTCCCATGGCTCCTTTGAAATGTGTTCTTGGAGAGATCTTTGCTTGCTTTATTAGATGAGAACTCGGCCAGATCCCATGTCTTTTCTGCTCACTCTTAGGCCACCGACAAGACATTAATTAAAACTCTGAAACTGATTTAACTGCACATCACTTCCCCTTGCCCACTGAGGTCTGGAACCTGCAGTGGGGAGGGGTACGTGGCCGGCTGCTTTGTCCTCCCTGGCCTTCTCCCCTCCTTCAATGCCCCCCAGCTGGCTAGACAGTTCCTGCCCCTCCTGGGTATGGTTGGGGCAGAAGGGAGGTGGGGAGAGGGGGCTGGTAATGGGAGGGAAAATCTTGCTGGAACTGGCAGGTGGGTAAAGCCGGCTCCCCCCCTACAATGCCCAGTGGGGGCATCTTTATTCCAGCCCCCTGGGGAGGGGGGTGGCACCCATCATGGGCAACAATGCCCACCCCACGGCCCCCTACCCAGCCCCAGGGGCCCATATCATCTGGACTGTCCCGAGAAACTTGATCTACATCAGATGTCTTATGCCCTGACTTAGCTGCTGCATAACCTTATTTAAGATTGTGTGTGACTTCCCTTGGTCTTAGTTTCCTCCTGTGTTAAATAAAGAGGAGCAGTAAGGCCCTCTGCAGGGCAGGAGGCAAGAGAGGATTCCTGTTTTGCTGGCTCTCACCTGGGCCCCAAGCAGAAGATCAAAGCTACTTCTGAGCTGCTATGAGACTGAGTTCATGTCCCCACCAGAGTCTTTAGAGCTCCTGCTGCCTGCCAGGTGCCCCCTTCCAACTCCCGTGGTCTCCCCCTTCCTGCCCCTCCATGGACCAGGAGGGAGGTCAGAATGTGTGTCTCCTGCCCTGCCCACACCTCCTCCCTAGCACCAGCAATGTCAGCAGGACGAGCAGCTGACCGCAGGGAGTGAGGGGTGTGTGAGGATGTGAGGAAGGGGCAGTAGGCGACACCAGGTGGGTATCTGGCCTTTCTCTTCTTTCTTGTCCTCCATCTCCCGATCCCAGCCTGTCACCCAGTGCAAGGCCACGCTGATGGCAAACTGGCCATGGATGAGGGTGAGGACCCCAGAGGGCCAAGTCAGTACTCAGATGTGGGGTGCAGGGGTACAGGGTGAGGGGCCCTGCTAGAAGTTGGTGCTGGTCTTGGGTGGAGGAGACTTGCTATGGGAGAGAGGAGCATGGGTGGAGCCCTCCCACCTGGGAAGGGGGGACTTTGTTCCTTCTTTCCACCTCGATCAGGCAGCTGGGGAGGCAGCCTTGGCCCTTCCTCCTCTGTGCCCCTGACCTGCCTGGGGATCAGCCATGCTGTCTGGGAACAGGAATGTGGGGGCAGGGTTGAAATTGGGCAAGGGGATGGGCCCGTCACCAGGAGTTCCTGATCATCATTCCAGCATCAGCACCAATGTCATTCAGGTTGGGAATTCACACTGGTTTATCATCACACCCATTTTCAAATGAGATAGGTTAGGTCAGGTGAACCAGGAAGTGTTCCAGGAAGCTCCCTCAACACCTTTCCCCCGAATCCCAGAGAACAGGCCCATTGCTCAGACCCCCACAAGAGCCCCGCACACTGTGGGGAAATGGCCACCGTGTCCAGCCCCCTCCTTTGCTGCCCAGGGCTGGGCTGTGTGCTTTTCACAGAACAAGCATTTGGCTAGAGTTTGCTGGGTGAATGAATGAATGGACAAATGAATGCATTCAGGAGGAGGGGAGATGGCAGAAGGGAGAAGAGACAAGCGTGAGGTTCTGGAGAGGCTGGGCATGGGCATCAGTTCTGGCCAGCTGGGCTCCTCTCAGTAGAAAAGGGGTGCAGGATGCTCATGATAGAGATCTGCCCACTGCTGTGGGGGGCTGCCTCTGGCTGGCAGACTCTGCAGCTGGGTGAGAAGTGAGTTGCTTACCTGCTTGCTCCTCACAGCCTGCCCTGGTCTGGGAGGGGTGCTGGAGGGGGAGGGGCTTTGGGGAGAAGCAAAAGGATAGAAGGAGGAGCCAGCCAGAGGCAGGTCCAGGTGGAAGAGGATGGGAGGTGGGTGGAGACCTGCAGAAAAGAAGACCTCCTTCTTGCTCAAGTGCACCGCCCTCCGGAAGACTTCCTGGCCTGCCTCCTCTGATGACCACTACTACAGTCACCTTAGTCTGTGGGCTCCCAGCTTGGCTCCGGTCCAATGCCTGGGGCAAGGCTGACCAGAGCCATCCTGGCTTACTGCCCCTGCCCCCAGGTGTCCATTCTAGATCCTCAGAATCAGTGGGGGATTGGGTGGTCTGTGAGCATGGCCTGGTGTGTATGGGGGATCAGATTGCCTGGGCTCAAATGCCTGCCTGCTACTTTCTAAATTACTTAATGGGCAAGTAGCTTAAATGCTCACTGCCTCAGTTTGTCCATCTGTAAACTAGGGATAATCATGGAAACTTCTCATGGTGGTGTTGTGAGGTTTGAATAAGATAATCCAAGGACAGCACTAATCTTGGGGCATCATAAATTCTGCATAAATATGTGCAATTGTTACTTGGCCTTCTCTGAATGGATACTGAAACAATAACATCTGCACACCTGTCTCCTTATCCACTGAAAGGGGAGAATGATCCTGGCTCAGACAGCCTGCCAGGGATGGTGAGAGAATCCAAGATGAGAATGGCTGGCAACAGCAACAGTCTCTAATTACTGGCCTCCTCCTCGGCTTTTTAAAATATTTCTAACCTTCTTCTAATCCTTTGAGAGATGTACATTAATGCCCATTGTACAGATGAGGAAACCGGGTCAGGGGGAGGATAAGTGGTCCACGTGGAGGATCTGACCAGCTCCTTTGAAGGCAGGCTCTGGGGAGGGGAGCTAGAGGGTGTCGAGGGACAGGTGGAGGAGGACAGGGGACAGGCCCCTCCCTGCCCGACAGCTTTCACTATCTGTCTCACTTACTGCTCCTTGCTGATTCTGAACAGCAGGTACCAGGTCTTAATACCACAATCACCTGCCTATTTGAAGAGAAAATTGGGCCAAAATGGCCTGGAGCTTTCAGCCTACAGTGCGGGAGAAGGGGGGCCGTGAGTGGCACAGTGGGCAGGAGGAAGAGAACAGCTTCTGACTCAAAGGCCATCAGCACCGTGAGCCGAAGACACCGGGCAGACACTGGGGCTGGGGGCTGGCCCCAGGCCTCGCCTGCAAGATGCAGGCTCCTAAACCCCTTCCCCAACAAGACTTAGTTCAGAGCTCTCCCAGGACCACTGGGTCCCACGCCCTCCCCACCGTTCCCTGCCCCCACCAACAAAAATAAAAGCAGTTGTTCCAGTGCATAAGGGCTGATGGCATGAAGTGTTCTTTCCAGATACTGGAGGGAAGCCTGCTCTGCACTCCCTGCCCTGGGCCCTGATCTCAACTTGCTTGGCCTACCAGAAAGACTGGGGTAGGCAACTCGGGCCCTGCCATCAGGGGACTCCCAGGCTGGAGGGCAAGTGGGGAACCTGGGTCAGCCAGAGAAGAGCCCACATTGAGGTGAGGGCCAGGCTGGAGGCCAGGGCTCAGCCTGCTGGGGCAGGGGAGCTCCAAAAAGGGAGGTTGGTGGGTGGGGGCTGGGGCGGTTGGGAAGGCTCCTGGAGGAGAGTGGATAGAGCTGGTCCTGTGGGACCTAGACACTGGGACTGAGGAAGAAGAGCCCTCAGGAGGAGGTGTTGTCTTGCCCTAGCTGGGGCAGAGTTGGAAATGAACCTAGACCAGATGGGGTCAGTGAGGGAAACCCCACCTGCCTGGATCAGGGAAGGTTGGAGTTAAGTCAGGAAAGAGAAATCATAGACCCGGCAGCTGATAGCTGAGGGAGCTGGGCTAAGGGTATTAGACTGGCAGAGTGGAAAACGGAGCCACCAGGGACTTTAGACAAGGGAATGGCTTGGTCAGATTAGCAGGTGGCAAAACCCCTCTACTCCTGGGTATAGAGTGGGTGAGAATAGAGGCCTGGTCACCAGCTGCGTGGATATTGCAACGGGTAGAGGTTAATTGTGCTGTGGTGGGAAAGGAGGGATAAATACTTTTCTAATGCAGATGAGGGGTAGGCTGGAGCAGATCAGATCGGGATGGGCAGTGAGCTGGGCAGAAGAGGCTCATTCCTACTGAGACTGACGATTTTGGCAGTTGGGGGGTGGTGGAGCTATTTACTAAGACAGAGAATGATGATGGGGTTGACATTGGGCTGGCTGACAGCCAAGTATCTGAGCGGTGTGGCCGGGGAATCTAGTAGGTAGGTGGTAGTAGAGGTGGGCTCAGGTGAGGCACTGGGGCCCATTGGGATACAGATGGTGCTTAAAACCATCAGAGAGACGATAAGAGTGGTGCTCAATTTGGTAGGCATGGGGGAATGGAGGGGTACCAGCCCCCTGGGGGACATCTTTACACAGTACCCCCTCCACAGAGACTGTGCTATGTCCTCAGTCCCAGTGCTGGCTGAGGGTTACTGGGAAGAGTGAGAAGAGGTCGGGACCCATGCCCCGGGGACCACCCTCACTGAAGGGAAGGGGAGAGACATGCTCAGGTGTCCAGCGCTGCAGAGGGGGTGAGGTGGGGCACGAGGCTGGCAGGTCCAGTGACCAGGAGGTCACAGGGCCACCAAGACAGAGCATGGGGTCAGCAGATGGCAAAGCCCAGATCCCAGAGGGAAGTCAGTTTGGGGTCTCCAAGCTGTCCTGGAAGAAACGTGGGGCACACTGTTGCAGGACCCCAAGCTCAGGGAGGCCCTTCAGCTCACGCTCATGGGTGGGGAAGTGAATATGCTGTGGCTCTACCCTCTCCCAGCCCCTTTGTCCTGGGTCTTGGCTGTCTGCCCTCCTACCCACTTTCCTCTCTTCCTCCCACCTTCAGAGCCAGGGGGCTAGACCACCACAGGCCTGAATGTGTCATCGGTTCCTATGCCCCCTCCCAGGACCAAGGACTCTCTCTTTTTAGGGGTGCAGGAGTATACACAGACTGAGCCTGAATCTCATGCTGCAGTCCAGACCTTCTATTGCATGGACACCCTGTGCCTGGGCTTAGGGGAAGGCTCAGGCTGGGACCGGACTTTGAAGTGACAAAGTCCACTAGCAAGTTGTTCACAGGGGCACTGGCTGGGGGAGTGTAGATGGTGCTGTGCCACCCTCCCCCACCACAGTGGTCAGAGGTCATGCTCACAACCACATGATGCTTCAGGGAGGAAGCCAGCACCCTCCGTGTGGGGAGCTGGTCGCACAGCCTCCTTAGGTCCACGCAGGGGAACGTGGAGGTCAGGGCAGCACTGAGTCATCCTCACAGCCTCTGGGCCTGGAACATCCAGTCCCTGCTGGTGGACAGGAGCTTATCTGGGCCATCCGCCTGCCTGCCTGTGTCTGATGTGATCTCTGGGAGACTGCACTTGCCTGTGGCTCCAGACTCTGCAGATCTGGGCTGAGGAGCAGGAAGGGCCCCTGGAATCCATGGCTCCCTGGACCAATGTGCAAGTCTTGGGTTTCGGAGGCAGAGGGTGAGCTCTTGCCTGGAGAGGAATGGGACCCTAGCTTCCGTTTCAACAACTTCTGCCAGGTGTGAGCCCCAGAAGTGTAGCCCTCTCCCCAAGGGACACTTATATCTCAATCCTGAGCTCAAATATTCTTCCGAGATCAGAAATACCAGGCTATGCCCAGAACTAAGGCTTACTATGGGTAGGTGGACTGGCCTGTCATCTTTGAAGAGAGGCAGAGGCCTTTTGAGAACATCTTGTCCGGGCTGGTTTCAGCAGCAGGGCTAAAATCTCACTCAGAAGCCCAATGGCTGAAACAGATGAAAGTAGGGTCAGCCTGGCTGCAGTGGGGGTGGTGGGCCTGGGGCCCGCTATTGACTCCCATCTTCCCTTCCCACCTGTGCAACTGGAGCATGTCCTGGATTAATCCCTGGGGCTCTGGGTAGCACATTTTGAGAAACTGATCATCAACTTCAATCTCTGTGTTCTATGTTTTGCCTGCCTTTTTTACAGATGGGTACACTGAGACTTAAGAAGGAGGAGTCACTTACACAAGGTTGTCCGTGGCACAGCCAAGGACATAAACCCAGGTTCCGGCATCCCAGCCTATTCCTCCCAGCTGCCCAATAGAATTCCATCTTCCTGCCTGCTGATTGGATTCCAACAGCTCTGTTTTAAAGAATAATTTCATTTTCCTAATTATGCATTTCAATATTCCAAACCACCTTACATCTGCTTTGGAAGCAGGCAGAGTAAACATCATAAATGCATATATAAAATCATTATGTTCCCTTCTTGTTCAACTCTGGTCTCTGCTCCCTTGTGGGAGGAAATAAAAGAGTCTGAATCAGGCCCCTGGCCTTGACAAGCTCACGGTCAGAGTTGGGGGTTGGGCAGAGAGGGTGGTAGACTCTGGGCCTGCCCTCAGGAGCTGCAGGCAGGTTAAGAAGGAGAGCTGGCATGTCCTTGTGTGCCACGTGGGGTGGGGACATTCTGGTTAGCTTCAGGGTAGAGGTAGTTGATCCTCTTTGCCTGTGTCTCCTGGCCTGGATGCTGTTAAGAAAATGGACTCTGCCACATGATAGCTGTGTCCTTTGGCAAGTTTGCTAACCTCTCTGTGCCTCAGTTTCCTTATCTGCGATGTGTAGAATATAAAAGCTCTAACCTCAAAGAATTGTGAAATTTATCATTTATGTCAATTCATGTAAAACACTTAGCACTGCACCCGGCATACGGCAAATGCTACAGAACAGTTGGCCAATGGTAACGACTAGGTTGCAACATGCTTAGGTGCAGTGTGCACCCTTGAAGGGAGCTATGGTGTCAAGCCTCTCCCAGGGGCAGCCCTTCTAATCTGAGTCTTGGTCACTGGAACCCTGGTTGAATGAGGTGGCCTATTGCAGAGGAAAGAGCCCTGGCCCAGGAAACAAGAGACCAGGAACTCAGATCCTCCCTCTGCCACAAAGGACCTTAGGCAGCTCTGTATGTTCCCATTACCTCAGTTTTTGCATCTGTAGGGTGGGCAGCAGTACACCAAACATGCCACGTTGCTGTGAGTGTTTGATTAGGTACATGTGTGAAATGTTTATCACTTTAGCTGACACACTGGAGGCTTTTAGGGAATGTTAGTTTCCCTCCTTGGGAGGACAGGCGGTGGGCTGTGGGTAGAGTGACAAGGACGCTCCCTAGAGTTGGGAGAGGATGGAGATGGCAGCACCAGCAGCTCACAGGGGTGGGAGCAGCTGGAGAGCCTGGGCCCAGGAGAGGGGGGACTCCATTTTCATCTGCTTAGCGTGTTTCCTGGAGATCAGGTCCTGGGACAGACAGATGTGGCCAACGTAGCCCCCACCCACAGCAGCCCCGGGAATGTTAGTTTCCCTCCTTGGGAGGACAGGCGGTGGGCTGTGGGTAGAGTGACAAGGACCCTCCCTAGAGTTGGGAGAGGATGGAGACGGCAGCACCAGCAGCTCACAGGTGTGGGAGCAGCTGGAGAGCCTGGGCCCAGGAGAGGGGGGACTCCATTTTCATCTGCTTAGTGTGTTTCCTGGAGATCAGGTCCTGCGACAGACAGATGTGGCCAACGTAGCCCCCACCCACAGCAGCCCCCAGGCTGGGGAGAGCAGGATGAAGCCATCCCCTTGAATGAACTCATGCCAGGTGGAGGTACACGGGCTTGCCTGGGGCCAAGGGCCCTGTAAGATTGGAAGGTTGGTGTTTTGTTTCATTGTTTTTTTTTTTTTTTTTTTGGCTGGGGTTTGAAGGACAACTACATCAGGAGAAATGTAGGCATGCCAGACTGAAGGGATCCCGGGTGAGGAAACCCGCAGTCAATAACAGGGACGGAAAATCACGAGGGCAGGGAAGGGCTAAGCCATCATTTTCTCTTCCCAAATGGAGGCAAACTGGATCTGTAACTCCACTGCCTCCTGACGGATTACCTAGGCCGTCCCCCATTTGACCAGGAACAGATTCCTTCTGGAGGAGTCATGAGTCTCCTAGCCCAGAGTCAATTCCAAAATTCCTACAAAGCAATGAACAGTGTGACCAGTAGTTCAGTTTTGAAATACAGACCACAGCTGCAGGCTGCACAGGGGAATAATGACTGAAAACTCCCGGCGGGCCTTGGGAGGCTCAGGGAAGCCCGCAGCCAGCGAGAGCAGGGTTAGCCGAGGCCTGGAAGGCTTCTCGGAGGAGGTGATGTTGGCACAGGCTTGCCCTGGTGTCAGGAGAAAGCCACGCTAAGAAAAGCGAGGTGGCTTATTCACTTCCTATTGCAGATCAGAGCTGGGAGTTCTCCTCAGATTCCTTCTCACTAAGAAGACAGGCCTCTCCTCAGGCTCGGCTGCTGACATGTTTTGTTTTCCCCAGATGGGGATAATCAGCCTGTTTGGGAGTCGGGCTGACAGCTCAGGCAGCAGGCGGGGCAGGGGCGGGAGGCCCCGGGCTGCAGGCAGCTCGAAAGCAGATGCCGCCTGTGTGACAACCCCTAGCAGGTGGGGATTTCCATTTGCACCATGGAGGAGCTGGCTGTGGAGCAATTTAGCTCAGTTCTGTGAACCCTGAGAGCCCACGGCTCCTCTCCCATTTAATTTGTGCCTGAATATCAGAGCTGGAGAGCATCAAGCCGGCTCCTGCTCCATGGAAGAGACCCATTAGGATCCCTGCTTGGAGCTGTGCTGGGTCTTTCCAGACCCTCCACACAAGGGGTGGGGTGGGTCCCCTCTGCCTCCGTTCTCTGGGAAGACTTCCATAGCTTCCCGTCCCTTACTGATGCCCCCTTCCGCCACCAGCTCCCCAGCTCTGACGGTCCCAGCCTCAGACCGCAGCCTTCACACAGGCTCCTTGCTGACTCATGAATTGGGGGAAGGGCAGAGTCACCCACCAGCCTTGGGGCTTTCTGAAGGCGGGTCACAGGTGCCCTCCTCTTCTGCTCTGAGGGTCAAGAGCCAGGTCCTTGGCCTGTTCATCATTTCCAAGAACTCGGCTGGAAAATTTGAATCCTGACCATAGCAGGGCTGAGGAGTGGCTATTTTAGAATCACCTTCAGGAAAACAGCCATGTCCCCCTAAAGGATAATGGATATCTTCCTGTAAGTCGCTGGAGGTCTGAGGGAGGCTGGATACCCGCAGGCAGGCTGCAATGGGCTCCTTTCTGTTCTCTTCTCCCCTTCCCCGGCTTCAAGGAAGGGAAACCAGGCCAGCGACAGCCTTTCTAAGGGGCTTGCTCTCTGGCCCCAGCCAATGCATACTCTGTGTGGACTGGAGGGGGTGGACTTACCATCTCCAAGGCCCAGCCAGCTCAAAGTTCTCTGGCCACGGCCCCGCCCCCATCTCAGCACCCCTATGCTGGCTCCCCAGTGGAGGTCCCGCAGAGAGCCTAGCTTCCATCCCTCAGTGTCTGCTCATTCACTCCCTGTGCAGCCAGAGCTGGGAGTCTGCCTCAGACTCTGGGGCTACACAATTTGGCTGCTCTTGAGAGTAAGGTTTAAAAGAGGCTTTCATAGAATCTGAGGTCTTTCCAGAGGGAAATTCAGTTCTTCAGAGGGCCAGGGGTGGGGGCATGAGGGACCTGGCCAGACACTTATCCACCCACTCTGACTTTGTTCCTGGATGCAGCTCTCAGGGGCCAGCAGAGCCAGGGTGGGAGGCAGACCGTTGCCACTTGCCTTCCAACTGCCCCCACCCCTCTCTACCTCAGTTTCCTCATCTGCCTGGAGGGTGCCTGTGAGACCCCAGTGTACATATATGAGGCTGTGGCCCCCGGGAGAGGCACCTCGGGGACCACCGGCCATCTGGCCCTCGTAGCCGTGTGGAGCAGCCTCCCTCCTCCATGGTCTCCCCGGCAACGCAGAGCAGCCTGCCAAGCTCGCTGCCGGGCCTGGCTCCCGTGCAGATCTTTAGTGCCACACAGAGATGGCTGATGGCAGGAGCCAGGGTGAGGCCCGGCCTCCCCAGCTGTCGCAGGGAGCACATCAGACAAAGGCTGAGTTGGGAGGGGTGGGACGCTGGGGCCAGGGGGCCTGGGAAAGTAGCTCAGAGGCCCCGGCTGCTCCCCTCCCTCCTCATCCTCCCAGCGCTGCTCTCACAGTGACCCCTGCTTGCCAGAACAGTCTCTTTGGAGTTTCACAGTTCTGGGCCTCAGTTTACCCATCTATCAAAGGGGAGGGTCAGATCTCCAGCCCTCCAGACTGATGGCCTGAGTCAAGAGCCCATCCTGGGTGTCAGAGGCCTGTGCAGTGAAGAGCCTTTGGGTGGCTGATGGACTTCAGACAGCTGCCCAAACTGCCCTTACAGGACTTTGGAGGGGTATGTCTCAAGGGCATTTATGAGTGTTAGCAAATGTCTCCAGAACATTTTGCTCCAAGATCCAGGAACCTGCCCCTGCTCCTCACTCCATGCGGTGGATTAGGATTCTTCTCCCAGGCTGGCTCTGCTCTCGTAGCCACTCCCTCTGCTGCTCCCAGGATTTGCAGGCTCTGGAGGCTGGGCAGTTTGTGAGTACCTGGGAATAGCTGGGTGGGAAGGGGGGTTCCCAGCATCCACAGGACAAGGACAGGGGAAGGAATCTCTAACAGATTCCCAGGTCCAGAGCAAAGATCCAGGTATCGCCCATCCATGCTGGGTCCCACGGGTGCCCAGCCAGGCTTGTGTCATGAGCAGGGACCACTGCTGCAGTGGGGAGCTCCCCTGGGACTGGGCAGCTGGCACCAGCAAGCAGCCAGATAGGCAAGGATGCTGTTAGCCTCTACGGTCCCCTTGTATGAGTCAGAAGAAGACGCCCTCTCATGGCAGACTGGGCCCTGCAGCATGAGGATTTCAGTCACTCACACCTCCGCAGGGTGTCATTGCACTGAGCAGAACCTGAATTGCCAAACATAGCAGCCTGCCAAGCAGAAATTGGAGAGGCAGTGACTCTTTGACCAAATGCTGGAAAATCAAGGGAGATTCCTGGCACAGTTGCATGGGGAGGCTTTGTTGACCTTGAGCCTAAGACCTGGAGGCTGGAACGGAAAGAGCATTGATTGGTTCCTGCAAGAAATACAAATTGAGAGCTCCTACCTTGTGCCTGGCGCTCTTTGGGATGCTGGGTAGAGAGTGATATCAAGATAGACAATATCCCTGTAGTTCTGGAGCTTGTGTTTTAGAAGAAAGGGGCAGACAATAGGAAGCTAGAAAGATATCAGGGTATATGCAGAGACTTAATCCATGGGGATGGATAGCGAGTGAGGGGCAATGTTAGATTTGAGGGAGGGGGAGTGTCTGGCAAGATCCACTGAGCCTCAAGCTGAGATCTGAGTGATAAGATGGAATCTGCAGAGTGGGGATCAAGGAGAGAAGCATGGCAAGTCCAGGCAACAGCTGGGCGTAAGCCCCATAGAGGCAATGAGCTTGGCCTGCTCAGGAGCTGAGCAAGGAGGCTGGGAGGACTGGAGCTGGTGGGCACAGGAGAGAGGGCAGGTGGGGGCCAGATCTGGGACTCTTTCAACCCCAGTGAGGAGTTTGGACTTTAGCCTCAGTGCAGTGAGAAGCCATTAGAGGAACTTACATAGAGAACAGACTCCAGAACAATGATTCTCAACCAGGCATGATCCTCCTACCCAGGATATTTGGCAGTGTTGACAGAGGGTGGGGGTGAGGGTGCTACTGGCTGCTGGTGGGTAGAGGCAAGGGGTGCTGCTAAACGTCCTACAACACACAGGACAGACCCTCCCACCCCCCACCAACAAAGAATTATCTATCCCAAAATAGTGCTGAGGTTGAGAACCCCTGGTATAAATGTTGGTGTCCGCAGGGCCCTTGAGAGGGTGGGGGTGAGGGTGCTACTGGCTGCTGGTGGGTAGAGGCAAGGGGTGCTGCTAAACTTCCTACAACACACAGGACAGACCCTCCCACCCCCCACCAACAAAGAATTATCTATCCCAAAATAGTGCTGAGGTTGAGAACCCCTGATAAATGTTGGTGTCCGCAGGGCCCTTGTTCTTTTTGAATAACCTAGGGTCACTGTGCTCCTGTCTCAGCTCTTTCCATATATACTCTGGGTTCAAATTCTGTCTCCCCTACTTGCCCAAAATGTCACTGGTATAGAGGTTGAGAAACTCTGCTGTAGAGGAAGAATGGAAGCATCTGGACTACTTAGACCTACACTGGCCAGAGCAGTAACCACTGGCCACATGTGGCTTTTGGACAATTGAAATGTGGCTAGTCAAATGGAGATGTGCCACGAGTGTGTAATACACACTGGATTTCAGACTTGGCACAACAAAAAGAATGTAAAATATCTCACTCATATTTTTATATTGATTATATTTTGAAATGATAATATTTTGGATATGTGGGTTAAATAAAATATATTATTAAAATTAACTTCACTTGTTTCTTTTTATTAATGTGTCTACTAGAAAATTTAAAATTATGTATGTGGCTCTCATTTGTGGATCACATTATTTTTCTATTGGACGGCACTGAGTTAGAGTGATAATATTGGTTATGCCAGTTCCTGTGTTCGAGCACTATTGTTTTACATACATTACTTAGTTTTCATAACAACCTCCTAAGGGAGATATTGTTGTTATCCTCACTCTATATATGAAGAGGCTGTGGCCCAGAGAGGTTAAGTAACTTGCCCAATGCCACACAGGGAGTGAGGATAGAGCTGGCTCCAGAGTCTGGGTGCTTAATCACACCCCCTGGATGGTGGCTTGGCTAGGATGGAAATGGTGGAGATGGAGAGAAGGGAGGGGATTCAGGATCTACAGGGGCTCCACAGGACTCACTGATGGGGTGCGCGAGGGGGTGTGTAAGGGAAGGAAAGGACTCAAGAATGCTCAGCAGGGCTGTGGAGTGAACTGCGAGGCAGAGGGTGAGGCCACTCACTGAAATGGGGAAGCTGGGGGAGGCGCAGGCTCAAAAGAGGAGCTCCAGAGTTCTCTGTTGGTCCTGCTAAGTTGAGAGGGCAGCTGGATTTGCAGAGAGACATCAAGGGTGGAAGAGATGTTTGGGGGGTCAGCAGTATATGGACGGAATTTAAAGCCATGGGGTGGGGGGCAATGTGACCACCCAAAGACAGTGTGGATGTTGGAGAGAAGGTTGCTCAGGACAGAGCCCTGGAGCCTACCAACATCTGCAGGGGGAGCCATGGAGAAACAACTGGTGCAGCAGGCTGAGAGAGAGAAACCAGTGAGGCAAGAGGAAATCTAGGTAGGAGAAGAAAGTATCTTAAGGAGGGTGTAGTTGGTTTGGGGGCTTACCTAAATGCCTGTGAGTCCCTGGTGGGTTGGAGCAAGACGGTGGGAGGGCTCATTGGCCCAAGGTAGAACTTCTGGCGGACTGGGCTCATTCCAGGGCCTGAGCCCTGCAGGCTGCCCAGCTTCGGGCTGAGCCCCCAGAGCTAGGCATCCCCCGTTCCTGAAAAGAGGGGAGGGCTGTGTGAAGTGGCTCTGGCTAAGGCAAGAGGAAGGCCCTGAAGTGTGGGCAGGTGACCCAGGCACTCATTCATTTGACAGCCAAGAAGTCCTTCCTTATGTCTGCCTGTAACCCTAACTGCTTTGAAGTTCTTCCTTGCAGTTAAGCTGAGCAGACCGCGCCATACACACCCTTCTTGTGGTGGAAGACAGAAAATGCTTTCCCCCCTACTTTCTCTTAATCCTATCAGCCCATCTTTCCCAGACCATTCCTGTTTCCTTAGCCCATGGTAGGGGTTTCTCCTCCTTGCAGTAGCCCCACAAGTTCAGCTCTGGGCTCTGACAGAGTCTGGGATTCAGGATAATGGGGAGAGATGAGCAGAAACCCTGATCTGAGCTTCTTGTGTCCTGTCTCTAGAAGCTTCCAGCTGGCCCCATCCCTAGCTCCTGCCATCTCTCTCAGCTGATTTGCAAGGTCTCTGTCTCCTGGAATCTGTTTGCAAGAGCACTGGTGTCTGGTTTGGCAACTTGCTTGCTGCCACCTGACTGCTGTTGCAGCGCGACCTGGCTTCTGTTCTCAGTCTATCCACTCTTGGCTGCTGTGGGTACCCCCGCCCCTAGCCCAGGCCTGGTTTTGGCTCTCCCACCCCCTCATCAGAGCTGCCATCCCAGCCTTGCAGCCTCTGTCAGTCCCGGATCGCTAATCTCTCCATCAGCAGCTTCTGTTCAACCACACTGCCCGCAGAACCAAGCGCTTTGTCAATGAAAAAGCCCTTTGGGGGCAAACACAGGAAATTAAAGACTGTGCGTAGTGAGAAAATCCATTCTCTTTCATGGATTTCTGCAATCCAATTTCTTCAGCTTCTGCTGAGTGGCTGGATTCTCTGGTCATGGTTCGCACCCACGGGGGCTGGCCACTGTGGGTGATGTTAACAAGGAGGGCCTCTGTCTGAGATTCCACCATCCACAGTCCATGCCTGTGGGGTTGGGAGGTTGCCCACTGGGTCACCAGGGTGTCCTTGGCAGGTGACAGCCTTCAGATCATTGTAGGAGGCTTACACCTAGAGTGGATTTGTTGATGGCCAGCTGAGAAAGAGCATGTCCTGCCAGAGGAGAAGCAAGCAAGTCCAGCCAAGCTTTGTGATTCTGAGTGTTAGTGCTAAGGAAACAGCATTCTGCAAGGATGGGAGGGAATCACCATTGTATGTTCCAGTCCCAACAGGTTAGTATTGCTCTTTGTGACTCCATTGCTCTGTCTATAAAATGGAGGGGAGGTTGGGTTGGATGGTGTTTTAGGTCCTTTTCAGGTGTAATTTATTCAACAAACATTAGTGGAGATCCATCCATGTGCCAGAACTTTCAGGAGCCTCAGTTAACAGTGCCCAGGGCCTCAAATCAGATAGGCAGAAGCTGCCTCTCCCTTATCTCCCAAAGCCATCCTCTGCTCAGAGACCAGGCTGAGGCTGTAGCCCAACGAACAAACTCACTGGCCCAGATGTCTGGAAACACTTGCACCACCAAGGGGTCTCAAGGACACTTGGCTCAGGCTGGTATCTTCTCTGTTTGAGAACTCCAGGACCCCATCAAGGGCACTTCAACATCAAGGCCAGGCTCTGCACACAGAGGTAGGGACCTGGCCACCAAGGAGTCAGGCCAGGTGCTGGGGGAGGAAGGCAGGCAACTCTCTTGAGGGAGGTGGCAGAATTCAGGGAGATGTTACCTCTGTTTGGGACCTCAACTGAGGGAGGAAAGAGCAGGGACTGGGTGCAGGGTGCATGGAGGACTGCTTCAAGTTACCTGGGCTCTGCCAGCATGCCCCAGTGGTGGGACTGCGAGCTGAAGCTGCAGCCAGCCCTGGGAGAGCCCTCTAAGTTGGGTCTCTGGTTGGTGGCCACAGTCCAGATATCAGGAAAGCAACTCCTACAGGGAAGGACAGTTCATGCCAGCCCCAGGGGAGCAGCAATAGTGGAAGATGGGGGGCTGAGAAACCATAAGCCTGAGGGCAGGAGCTCAGTGTTCAATTATCTGAGCCTGCCAGGCCTTGTAGTTCCAGCCAGGGCACATGGGATCCAGGATTCCATTCATTCATCCATGCATCTACCCCCTTTCTTAGTCCATTTGTGCTGCTAAAACAAAATGCCTGAGACTGGGTAATTTATAAATAATAGAAATATATTTCTCACAGTTCTTGAGGCTGAGAAGTCCAAGATCAAGGTACAGGCAGATTCCGTGTCTGCTAAGTCCTCATTCCCTGCTTCCAGGGTAGTGCCTGGTTGCTGTGTCCTTATGTGGTGGAACACAGATGGGCAAAAGGGACTAAGGCTCTCCCCTCAACCTCTTTTATATGGGTGGAGCCCTCATGACTTAATCACTGCCTAAAACGCTCCACTTCTTAATATTGTCACAGTGGTGATCAAGTTTCAACATGAATTTTGGGGAGGGCACATTCAGACCATAGCACCACCCGTCCAAGAATAATTTTCTAGTCAGCCTTCCTTTACCTCTCATTCCCACTGACCTCTGGCCCTGTGGGCACTCTCCCCACCCATGTGTGTGTTTTTCTCTCTAGATCCTTCCCTCATGTAGGGCGGTTCTTCCCAGCCCTGTGTCTGGCTTTTCCTATCCAATCCTAGCAGCCCAGGTGGGTAACTAACTGCTCACCCTTGTGCATGGTCACCCCAGCTCTGGTTTGCAAAGCCTTCTCCCTGCCAGCCCATAACACTGCTGGAAATCATGGAATTATAACACATTGACAGTCCCCAGAGTCTGCACTTGTGCTGCACTGAAGGTTTGCTCGATGAAACTCACATGAAGGAGGGGAACCAGTATGCACGGAACACCTGCTCTAGCCAGTCTCCTCTAGACTTTGCATGTCCACACACAACCCCCGGAGTGTGGTATTATCCTATTATCAGCAAAAGTAGAGATATTTCCTACTGACTGCTACTATATTCTAGGTACTAAGCTAAGTGATTTCTAGCTAAAGAAACATGCTCAGAAAGGATAAGCACTGAGTAACTTGCGCAGTGGCAGGCACATCATCGGAGAGTGGCGTGCTGACATTCAAACCTGGGGCTGGCCCACCCTTTGGGGAGTCCTTCTGGAGGGACTTCCCACACACTCCCGTTCCCACGGACCTCTGTCCTCATAAACTGTGGCCTCCTCCTGTCCCAGTGCTATTGGCTTTCTCCCTTCCAGGCCTTCACTTGTGTCTGGCACATTCTTCTGTAAGCTCCCCAAGAGCAGCAGAGACTTCAGAGGTCCCCTTCATCTTTCTGTCTCCTTCCCTCACTCTTACCTCCGCACTAACCTGGGGAACAGAAGATGTAGGGCTGATAAAAGATGCTTCATAAACTCTCACTGTTTCATTAGGGAGGATTCTGATGCTCACAAAAACCCACCGTCTTGGTAGGGTTGAGCATAGCTATTCCATTTTACAGGTGAGCAAGCTGAGGTCCAGAAAAACAAAACAAAGAGGCTGGTAGTAAAGAAAGTAAATGGTAGATGTCCCTGAGTGTCCGTTGTGTGCCTACAGTGCAGGCTGGCCTGGCACTTGCAGACAGGGTATTAGCTGCAGTGACAGAGACTTGAGGACTTGCCCTGGGCAGGTGCTCCTTCCCCAGCCGTCTCTGGGAGCCAACTCCCTGCCATCCTGGGGCCGGTCAGCTGTGAAGGCCAGAGCAGCTTCCTCAGTGGCCAGCGGGCAGCCCTGGCAGGGAGGAGAACCAGTGTTGTCACTCCATAGCCCTGTCCATCCGAGAGGACTGTTGTGCTTCCCATGTGTCTTTCTGCACCACGTTCCACATGGGGGCTGGGATGGGCATGGCTGGGCAAGTTATTATGTGTCACCTGATCTTTCTCATCTGCCAGCAGGGCCCAGGTGGTGTGAGAGGGACTGAAGCCGACGGGATCTGAAGATCGATTCCTTCCTCACTCTACCCACTCCAGAGGCCACCCCCACGGTTTCAATTACCACAGTGCATCTCATCCCTGGCTGTGCCTTAAAATCACTTGGGGAGCTTTTAAAAAAAGGCCAATGCCAGGCCCCGTCCTACGTCCTAGGGCTGATAACTCAGAATCTCTGGGGTTGGGCCCAGGTGTTAGAAGTTTCAAACTACTCGGTGTAGCCGTGGTCGAGAACCCCCAGTCGAGAACCCCTGGCTCACCCCTAGCTCACCCGCTGCTCACACTTTCTCCCAACTCTGATCTCTCCTCCAAGCTCCCCACCTGTTTCCTTGCCATTGCTTCTTTGCTCCTCTTCAAGTGCTTCAAACTTAAGGCACTCCTGCCCAAGTCAAGTTCACAATCTGTACAGCGCCCCCTCACTGCCCTTAAAGCCTATTACCCCTCCACAAGCATCCCCTGGTGCATGCCTGGGCGAACCTCAGGGCAGCCAGCCCTGCTTCTCTTTTCCACAATCTCTGTGTCTAATCCATCACACCATGAAGATTTGACTCAGTAGCTATGACAGAGAAATCTGAAACAGCAGTGCACAAACAAAACAAAAGTTGGCATTTTTCCCACATAAAGTTTGAGTAGGCAATCCAGGGCAGTTCCATAGTCACCAGGGGTCCAGGCTCCTTCTCTACCATGTGGCTTTGCTTTCCTCTCTCTGTCCAGGATGGTCGTTCAAGATCCCACCATCGCGCCCCCATCCAGCCAGCAGGAGGGGAGGCCATGACCACCTTTCAGGGGCACAAAGTGGATGCTGTTCACGTCACTCCTGCTCACACCTCATTGACCTGGTTTAGTTCACACGCTCCAACCTGGCTGCAAGGGTGTCTGGAAAATGGAGTCCTGTTGGCTTTATCTCCTAAGCTGGTCTCCGGTTCCTCCATCTCTCCATCATTTTGTTAGTCCAAACCCTAATCTCTTGCCTCATCTACTGAATGAGCCTCCTCATCGTTTTCCCCACATCCTCCAACCTGGTTTTTCCTTTGGATCCTGGGCAATCTTTTATAATGCAGATGAGACCCAATCATCTGTTCAGCAGCTGCCCACTGCTCTGAGGATAAAGCCCCAAGCCTTGATGGGTCCCAAGGCCTGCACATCTGACCTGACCCTCTGCCTCCGATCTACCTCTCTCCCTGGTTGCTCCTCCTCCAGCCACACTGGTCTGAGTCCAGCAGGGTGAGCGCACAGTACCTTCCTCTCTATTCATGGCTTTGTTCTTATTTCTTTCTCTGCTACAGTATGCCCACCCCTACCCTACTCCCAGCCCCTTCACTTGTCCTTCAGATCTAAAATAAACTGCCTTTTTCTCTGGGCAGCCTCCTCTGACCCCTGGAGGAAATCAGGCTTTCCTGTTACATATGCTCATGGCACCTGCAATGGATTGAATGCCCCCCACCAAAGTCATTGAAGTTTAATCCCCACTGCAACTGTTGAGGATGGGAAATCCTATTATGATAATTGAAAGAGGGTTACCTGAAGAGGTGACTAAGTTGATGGTTTAGTGGAGGTCGTGTTCACATTTCTGAGGGCTCTAAAAGGAGAGCATGTGAGAGTCTCTCTCTCTGCTCTGCCATTTCTGCAATGTGAGACCCCTGGGTCACTGTAGCCACCACCAAGGCCTTCTCCAGATGTGTTCCCTGGACTTTGGACTTCCAGCCTCCGAAACTGTAAGCAATAAATATTGTTTTCTTATAAATTACCCAGTTTCAAGTATTTATGTTATAAGTAACAGAAATGGACTAACACAGCACCCTGTTCTTATTTTAATATCATAGGTTGTTTAATATTATTTGTGTGATTATTGCTTGAATTCTGTGTGTCCTATCTGACTGTAAGCTCCAGCAGGGTGGGCGCCATTGCGCCCTCAGTGCCTGGCACTGTGTCTGGCCCACAGGAAGTCCTCACTGAATGTTGGTTCCCAGGTGAATCGTGAGGGCTGGAGAGGTGAAGAATGACTCCCAGGTTTGTGGCTCACCAGGGAGATGAATGTGGTACCACTTGTGGAGATGGGACATGGGGAAAGAGTGCCGAGTAGGGCAGAATCCTGTACTCAGTGTTGGAATTGCTGGGCTGGGGGTGTCTGTGAAGCCACTGTGGTCTATAGGCTGTTGGACATATGGATCTGAACCTCTGGGGAGACGATCTACTTGAATCAACTGACATTGAACTCTCGATCTGGCCCAAGGTTACCATGGGTCAAGGCTGCCAAAAAGGCAGCCACTTGGGGGTTCCTGAAATAGAGTCCAACTTTAGAGGGAAGGAGCTGGGAACTGGGAACTATTCCAATTCCCCTGAGTTCTGCTCTTGAATGGTCCTGCTCTGAGAAGACCATTGAGGAAGCCGAGGTTCTGAGTAGCAAGCGCAGTGAGTGCAGAAGGCATCCGTTCCATCCACCAGGGTGACACTGCATGCTTCTCACCACAAGTCCAAATCCATGAGCAGTCTCAGCCATGGACACCTATGGAGCGTCCACGGAAGCCGGGCTGCGGGGATCTATAGTGATGGCAGTAGCAGTGGCAGAACAGTGGTGGTAGTAATGACTACTGCTTACAGCGTCCTCACACGCACCACACACCACTATATGCTTAAACACATTTAACCTTCAAAACCACCTATGTGCCATTATTCTTCACACTTTTACGGCTTGGGAAACAGAGGCAACAAAAAATTTTAAAACGAGATCACAGCTAGTGAGTGGCAAAAAGAAGACAGATTATAGCTCCTTTGGTTAAAAAAGTTTAGAGGTATGGGTTTGGATCCTCTGCACATAGTGAGGATAGCTGTTGTCACTCTGTTGGACAGGTGGGGAAACTGAGGCCCACACAGGGGTTTCTGGTAAATACAACACTCAGCTGTCCTAGTTATCACTGGTTTTCTCTTGCTTTTCTTCTCCTGTACTCATTATGACTAATCAAATTTTTCTTGGAAGAGATGAACTAATTTTAGGAAGACAGGCAGCTGATAGGCTGGCTGTGTTTCAGTGAAAGGTGATGGCTAACCACTTCTAAAGTTAATTTCCAGCCACCTGATGGAATAATAGCCCTTCACAAAGCTTGCTAGTTTAAAAGGTCCTTTACAGAACTTGACTCTGAGAGAGACAATATCATCCCTGAGTTACAAATGAGGAAACATAGACTCTGAAAAGTTAAATGACTTGCTAGGATCCTCAGGCTGGTAGATTGTGGAATGGACAGAGAATTGAGCTGAGATTCCCTGACTTCCAGCCCAGAGCTATCTGTCTGACACCCTTTCTTATATCTTCTGTGTGTATCATCTCCTTCTGGTAGATATCCAGATTTGTTCTTACCTATGTTTTTCATTTTCCTGGTGGAACATTTTCCTTTTTCCTCTCCCCACTTGGCGCCCATTCTTTAGAACCCTGCCTGTGCTAAAGTTTAACTGCTCTATGGATGACTCCCCTAATTCATGCTAAAGTGTTAATGACTGATAATGTCTCAATGTATTCCCTCTCCAGAGGGTCTTCCTTTTTAAATTCTTTTTTAAAAAAATGATTAACAACAATAACAAAAACTCCTCATATAAGTTTTGCCCCTTGGAGTTTTCAAAAATTGTTCCCATTCATTTATTTCATATTCTTTTCAGATCCAGCCCCATTCCTGTCTACCTACTGTCCTGCCTTAGTTCAGTTCAGCCTTTCTTCATCTGTCCTCAGCACTGTTGCAGCACGTTCCCAGCTGGTCTCCCTGATTCCAGTACTTCCTCTGTCCTGCAGCCCAAGTGATCCTGTTTAACACCCCCTGCTTTGAACCCCTCTCTGGCTCTACACCTTTCGTGAATACATGCGATCTCTTGGCATGGCACCCACAGCTTCTATAACCTGGCCCTGCTCACCTTCCACTCTACTTCACACTACTCGTCTTCTAGCACTTCACCCCCAAACTGTGTGTGGTTCTTCCTACATTTCATTCTGGGATATATCTCTGTGCATTCAGCTGCCAATCTCCAAGCCACCCAATGTCAGAGGAAACTTACCAAGATGTCCAGGTGAGTCTCTTCTAGCTCCTCCCACCTGATTGAGGTGAGGGAAACATCCTCCTCCTCCTTTCCTTCCCTGGTTCCCCCAACACATGTATTCTCAGAGGTTTTCATTTTTTAAGGTCCTCACCTTCTCTCCTGTCCCGTGGAGGTGATTGGTGAGATGATGTTGGCTAAATAGTTTTGAGGGCACTCACTTTGAGAGTCCTGCCTTGACAATCTCTCAAAATAGTTCTCAGGGAGGTAGATGGTGGGTAATGTTGGAAATGCATGGGGGTGTTTTTAATGTCACAATGACTGGGCAATGACACTAGCATTTAGAACTGGGAACTAGACACGGGATGCTAACTGGTTTGCATTGCATAGCACAGCCGGGCATTGAAGAAGCACCTTACCAACCAGCCTCCAACCACAGCCTACTGTGCTGCCCCCCTTGAAAGATGAACGTGGGGTTCTGAGGCAGAAGTATTGGGTAGAAGTGGTGTTGTAACTCAGATTAGAATGAGGGTCTCTTTGCCTTCAATCAAGAGCTCTCTTTACTGTCTATTTCCACTTCTCAACAGAAGAAACTGAGTCACAGCAGAGAGGTGTTGGTGAGACACTGAACAAGGACAGTTGCTGCGAGGTAGAGGGTCTCCCTGTTACCCTCACATTTTATGGTCATGGGGGCCAAGTGAGGCTGGCCACACCACCCCTCTGTGGCATACCCGTCTCAGCATGGGAATGCAGACGGCCATCACCCACTTCTCCTGCCAGGGGATTGGAGCTCTGGGAGGCCTTCAGGTCCATCCATCCTTTCCAGACAGGTTCCCCTTGAACTTCTGGGTGCGATCATGTGTGTCAGAAGGTTAGAGCCCAAGGGGGAGCCTCTAGCTCTGTTGTGCATCCTCATTGATGGGAAGAAGGCAATTGTCTCTCCACCTTGAAGATGTTAAAAGGAGAAGCAGGGAATGCACAGACTCAATTTATTTGTTATTTGGATTATTACAGTTTCTCCTTGAAAAACTACAGGCTCATGAAGGAAAACAATGAGGGAAGAGAAGAAAAGTGGGGAGACCTGCATTGGGTGCGTGTGGCTGCTGCAAGATTTAGAAACATTCATCTGTACCTCCAATCTTCGCTGTCAAAATCGTCAAGGTCAGCACCTACACCTCCAATACCACCAGGGCCACTTCCATGGTCACTCACTCAATATTATCACCACCTCCATCTCCAACATTGTTGACTATTGTCCCACCATCTACGTCTTGACTCTGGGCCAGCTTAACCACCTGGCTCACAGAGCTCCTTCCAGATTTTCTTTCCCATATTGGAAGGAGCTCAGGGTGGACGTTTGGAGCAGAGCTACTTTTGGAACAGAAGATCCTTTCCCCCCTGTGAGGGGATGAGCCAGCTTGTGGTGGGCTTTGAGAGGGAGTTCAGCCCAGGTCTTTGTAGCTGTAGGTTTCCAGAAGTCAGCATGTCTCAGGGGGCTCTATTTGACCATTTTAAGAAATGCTAGTGGTCTTTTGGATTCTTTAAAGTGTGTCTTGTTTTCAGAGATCTGTGGGCTCATCTAAGCATCCTTTGGAGAAATTGGTAGTTGGGATCAGGGCTCTGTCTTGAGTTAGGGTTAGAGGTCAGTCTGTGGCCAGAGCAGGGGCTTGTCCTGAGGCCAGGATTAGAAGCCAATCTGAGACAGGGTCAAGGTTGAGTCTGGCCTGGAGCAGAACTAGTGTCAGGGCTCCAGTAGATGTACCTCTGCCATATATCCAATGTTTCTAACAAAGGACTACCATTTTGTCCTGAGCCAACCCATTTCTTCGAGGGTTTCCCTTACCCCAGCCTTATTGCTGCCACCCTCCTTGTGGCCCTTAGTTTTCCTGGGCTCATAGAATAGCCACAGTCCTGCTCTCGGGTAGGGACTTCGGAACGAGGTAGAAAACCTCCTGAATCAAAAGCCCGCTGCTGCCTGTGCCATCATTGGAGGAGGAGAGGACACAGCCAGAGTCTGGAGCCCTGCCATCCCTGGCAGCTGGGTGAGCAGCTGTAATGGGATTAGGGCTGGCCATGCCCGCCTCCCTGCATGCCACCTCAAAGCCGTTCCTCCTTCCTCCCCCAGCATCCTGATTAGGATGCAAACCTTGGCTCTACCTACCCCGGCCAGGCCAGGCTCATTGTCCTCTCCTTCCCTGGCTCGGCCAGTGCCAGTGCCTAGCAACCCTTACAGGGGAGCCCGTTCCCACTGCTGTCCTGGCCCCTCACCCCTCGGCTCTGAGCACCAGAACCACCTGCCTTTTCTTATCGCTACTGAAAAAGCCAGCAAAGGAGCCAGCTGGTCTCAGTGGCTTCTCCCAGTGATCTGATTCCAAGAGTCTACCGAAATTCTGGGCTTCCTTTCTAGGATTCTTAGGTCCCATCAGCAATTCTCAGATTACATTCTAAGATTCCAGAGTTTCATTTTGGAATTCTCCAAGTCCTAGAGTCCATTCTGGGAATCCATGAATTCTAGAATTCCAGGATTTTATGACATGGGTCTCAGACCATTTAATTGTATTCTAGAATTTTGTTATTGTATTACAGAGGAGTCTGTGATTCCAGAAATGGAGTCTGTGGCCATGAATCAGAGTGACAGTGGTTAAGAGATAACAGGGACATGAAAGCTTCATTTTTATTCTCTTTAAATTGTAACTTTTGAAGAGTGCTGAGAGGCATGAAACTGCCCTCTGGGGAGAGGGAAGGTGGGATTCATTCCCTGATTCAACAAACGCTATCCAGTTGATCTAAGTGCTGAAGATGAAGCCATGAGCAAGGAATGCCCCACCCTCAAGCAGCTGGCCCTCGCTCAGGCTTGGGGAATACAGACAATGTGCAAGGCGCCAGAGAGTGATAAGTCCTGTGGAGAAAAAGAGCAAGCAACGGGTAACTGAGGCTTACTGTATTTACTCTGTGCAAGGCACCTTCTAAGTGCTTTACATGTATCAGCTCATTTACATTTACAGTAATGTTAAAAAGTAGATGCTATTGTTTAGCCCCACTTTATAGGTGAGGAACTAGGCACAGAAGGTTAAATAACTTGTCCAAATGGCAGAGCCAGGATTTGAACCCAATAGTCTGGCTCCAAAATCTACATGTAACCATTGTGCCCTAATGCAGGGTAAGGGGGTGGGGAGGGATGGGTGGTGCTGGCTCACACAGGACGGCAGGGACATTTAAACAAAGACTTAAAGAAGGTGAGTAGGTGACACACATGGATATCTGGGGAAGGGGCACTGGGGCAGATGTGTCCCTCAGGGAGTGAGCCAGGTTCCTTCTTCCAATAGGATGATGGTATTCTTTGTGCTCTGGGCTGGAGGGAGGGGCAGGCTCAGGGAGATGCGTGTCACTGTGGTTGTACAAAGACTCTTCTGCCTGCTTGTCACTTTCCTCTGCGTCCTCCCCTCCTGGCCACTGCAGATGGGCCCCTCTTTTCCAGAGAAGTGTCTTCAGAACACAAAAGAAAGAGCTAAAAGAGACAATCCCCTTGTGACGAGACTAATCAGGCTGGCTAATTATGAGTAATTAGAAACACCTTTCTCCCTTGTTGGTGGCTCTGTCCCAGTGTGAAACAGAGTGAGGACTTAATTCCCCAGGGAAGCGGAAGGGGGCGGGGGGTGGATGCTGGGCAGAGGCGTGGGAGAGAAAAAGGAGGCCAAGCCTCCTTGCCAGTGCCCACATGCCTGGCTTCCTGAGCCTGCTCTCAGTTTGTCCTGCCTGCAGATACAGGCAATGGGATGTAGGAATGGGAGCATCAGGGACATTGGGGTCAAGGCAAATGAGCTAGCAGCATCTTTGGCCAAGTTACTTCACCTCTCTGAGACTTGGTTTATTCATCTGTGAACCTAGAATAATCACAATCCCTAATTATACAGCTTTGCGATGATATGAGGAGAAAAGCCAGTGAGAGAACTGAACATAGGGCGTGGCATATAGTAAATGCTCAATAAACAATGGTGCGCATCGTCTCAGCTTTCTCATCTGTTTCCTTGGATGACTGGAAACAGTTCTTTCCCTTCTTTGGGCCTCAGGTTCCCCACTGAGGTACAATGGAGGTAGAGGTTGGTGATACTTATTTGCTCAATAAGTATTTCCTGAGCACTGACTATCTGCCAAGCATTGGAAATGGAAGAGGACCAATGCAGGCTCTGACCTCAGGGGGTTTCAGTCAGGGTGGCCCCCACACCACCCCAGCCCGCATATTCCAGGCTTTAAGAGATGGGGATTGTAGTAGACTGAATTCCGAGGTGCCAGGGTTCCTGCCCCCTGGAGTCCAAGCACATAAAATCCCATCCTCTTGAATGCGGGCAGGAACTACAAATATGATGAGATTTTGCTCCCCTCATTAGGCCAGGTATGTGGCAAAGAGGAAAGGATTTTGTGAATGTTATTAAAATTCCTAAGGAGTTGACTATAAGTTTATCCAAAGGGAGATTATCCTGAGAGGGCCTGAGCTAATCAGATCAGCCCTTGAGGGTCTAGAAATCAAGGACAGAGAGGTAGCAGCGTCTCTCTCCTCTGGCCTTGAAGAAGCAATCTGCCACATGGGGAGAGGGCCACATGCAGAGAATGGGGGGTACCCCTGGAAGCTGAGGGCGCCAGTCCTATAACTACGGGAAACTGGATTCTGCCAACAACCTCGGGAGAGGACCCCAAACCTCAGATGCAATCCCAGGTCCAGCTGACACTGACTGCAGCTTTGTAAGACCCTGAACAGAGGACCCCTCCCAGACCCCTGACCTGTGGAAACTGTGAGATGAATAGGGTGTGCTACTTTAAGCCACTAGGTTTGCAGTAACTTGTACACAGCAATGGAAAACAAATATACAAACCCTGCCCTTGAACACATGCAAGGCCTTGGGTCAACCCCATCCTGCTGGCTCAAACCTCCTTCCCAGCCCTGCTATGGGCTTAGAGCCCCAGTGCCCTAGTGAGTTCTTCACAGACAATTCTCTCACAGCAAGGACTGTTTCATCAACTGCCAACCTGCTCCCAAAGTTGGTCATCATTGCCCTACTTTTAATATAATTATCAGCACCGTTTGCATAACACCGAGTCAGGGCTCAGCTTGTCACAGGCACCCTAGTATCCTGAGCTGCTTTTCTGGGAATGGCTGTATCCATGCCTCATGCAGACTGCCTCCTCCCACACAAATTATCTGTAATTTCCACACCTCCGTGCTTGCCGAGGCCCTGTGTTTAAGCCAGGACTTGAGTGGGACTGGGGCGCACTGTTATTTTCAAAGCAGTCAAGCCAGGCTCCAGGAAGCTGCAGGAACAGCAAGTGGAATGTGGCTTTGACTCTGGCATCTGCAAGCGGGGACAGGCTGATGTGGCGCAGGCGTCCACCCCAACAGGAGCTGGAGCCAGATGGAGGGCAGCAGACTAGCCACTTGCAGAGGCAGGGCATGTGCAACATGGCTATTGAACACACACAACATGGCCTATTTGTGGCTACTCAGGAGGGGTCTTTCTGCAGTAGCAGAATATGATACACAAACTCCAGGTTGTGCAGAAGACGCAGGAGGGGGTGGGGTAGAGATAAGAAAAGAAAGTCCTGTGGATAAAGAAGAGTTCAGTTGAGAATGGAAATATTTCATTCTGCTTCAATGGGGTGAGGCTGGGGGTTCTGCAGGGTGTTCAGCTCCCAGGGGCAAATGGCCAAATCCCCAAGGAGGACACTATGGAAGGTGAGTGGGAAATACCAGTCACTGTCTGATGAGAATTGCTTGATGTGATGAAGCTGTGTCTGTGCAGAGAGGCCTGCTGCCTGCCTGAGGTTCTGTGGGAAAAAAAACAGCTCTATCTTGGTAGAGAAGCTGTACTTTCATACTGCAGGCCTGTGATGGTGCCTGTGTGTGTGTGCACCGGCACACACATGCTTGGAACCTATGTCAATGCCGCTGGGGGCACACACAGTATATGGGAATGCATGCGCGCGCGTGTGTGTGTGCACAGTTTACTCACGGGTAGCAATAAGTATGTATATTTGCACATATGCTCACCGGGCATGAGGGTGCGTTTGAATATTTGTGTACGCAAGGGAAGGAGACTGTGGGCATTCGACTCTCTGCATGTATCTCTTGCTTGTATTCCGGGCTTCAAGGAATTACTTCTTTCACCCACTCCATCCCCAACACACCCACACTTTCCAATTCCAAGAAGCATGTGCTCCCTTTTGAGAGTCATGGTTTGGAGGTCAAAAAGTCCAGAAACCTGGGGTGTGTGGGGCTCCAGCTTTGCCACCAGTTAGCCTTGTAACTGAACAAATCATTTCTGTCTCTGAGCTTCATTTTCCTCATCTGCGAAATGGGGTGCTAAAAGGTCAAGCTTGTACTCAGAATTTGGGTTCCAAGTCTCTGACCCCTGGTCTCACCTGCTGCACTCCAACATTCTTCCTCCCCGTGCTCATTCTTCTCCATTGCCACGTCCTGTGCTGGGTGGGGACAGAGTGGACTTAGACTTGGCTTCTGAGGAGCTCCCAGGCATCTCTGAAGATGGGTCTCCCTTTCTCCTCTATTCACTCTAAGCTTCCTGCGAGACAGCTTCAGGGATTTCTAGAACTCCTGGAACACAGTTTGGAAACCACAGATCTAGGTAGCCTGACCTGCCTTCCCTTGGTTTCCCAGAGGATGCCCAGGGCCCATGGGGTAGCTGGGAAGGTTCTAGATGGCATTGGTTCATCTGATGAGGATACCACCTCCTGGTTGCTAGATGAGAAGACAGGGGGTAAGGGTGTATCTGACCTTTGGGGGTCTGCTTCTGGGGTGGGTGGTCTCCCAGGGGATAATGTCTCTGTAACCTGTGTCTGGGGGTGGCCGAGCATTTCTGGGCCAGGGGGTGTGGCTTACACACCTGCATGGGGATAAGCTTTCCCAAGCCACTCTGCTGCTTGGCCCATTGCATTTCAATTGCTTCCAGTGGGCATTCCCAGAGGCCACTGGGGCTTCTCAGAGCTTCTCTGGCCCTCTGACCCAGTGCAGGAAGTGGCCAGAGGGCCTTCCTTCTTCTTTCCCCAGAGCTGCACAGTCTAGGTCTCTGGTTTGCACTGGCTTGAGTGGGAAGTGACTCAGGATCAGCATTTAGCTCCTGAATAAAAAAAACACATATTCTACAGTCCAGTATTCAAAGCCCATGCCACTCCCTAAACAGGAATTACATGAGCTAATGCACATAAGGCAGTTACTTCCCACCCTTCCCATGTCCTGGGGCATTGAGAAAACAAGAGCATTTATATATCTCCTGGGGAAAATGGAAAAGGCTGCTTCTGGCTGCCCAGGGGGCACAGGGACCAGTATCTCAGCATGCTTCTAACCGGTTGTGGACACAGGAGCACGCCACCTTGGGATGCTTGCATTTCTCAACCCTGGCTGCACATTAGAATCCCCTGGGGAGCTTTAAAAATACTTTTGCCCAGCTCTCACCACAGACCAATTGTCTAATTATCTCAGGCAGAGGGTGAGGCCGGGCATGGGTGGTTTTTAAATGCTCCCCAGGGGATTCTGTAGCACCTGAAGGGTTGGGAAGCACGAGCCGATGTGGAGAGTGTTCACTAAATGTCAACTATGTACAATAAAATATCTGTGTCCTCCCATGTGCTGTTCCGGCCTCAGCAGCATAGGGCTGGAGTGGGCAGGGTTGGAGTGGGGTGGGCCAAGGTAGGCTGGGGTGGGGGCCGGGAGTCGAGGAGGGAACTCCTGCTCAGGAGAGATGAATTCTGGGTATGGTGGCCTGGCATCCATCTCCCTCAGCCACGTCTCTCAAAATTGAATTAAAACCCACATTTTTCAGCTGCTGCCTGACTGACTGGCTGGCTGGCTGGCTGGCTTGCTTGTAGAAGGCAGGGAGGCAGTGAGCACCTCAGACAGAGAAAAACTGGTGAGAAGACTCCCCCCCCCCCAGTCTCCCTCCCTAGGGAAGAGAAGGCAGCTTGGGGGTTCCTCGAGGAGAAGACTACACTCAGGTGTGGCCCCTTGACCTCTAGTCTTCCCAAAGCCAGGCAGGTGGGTGGAAATGGAACTGGTGAGTTTGGAAGGTCAAGGTTAAATCCGGAAGCGAAGTTGATTTTTTAGGTGAGTGGGTTGGGGGTGCAGAGAAGAAGGAAACCCTGGCCCTGTCATGGGGACAGCCCAGTCTGGGGGAACAAAACTGCGTAGCTCCTGTTCTGAGCCAGGATTGTTAGGAGAGAGCAGAGTCGCATGCCTGAGACAGGCAGAGAGCAGTGCAAGACACAAAAGCCTGGCCTGGGCTTCTGGAATGATGGGGACTGTTTGCAAGGTAGAACGAAACGAAGTTGGGCCCTACGGTGGGGTTTAGTGCCCAATCTGATAACAAAGTTACCTGTATGTCGTCTGGCTAGCCCGGTTGCCCTTGGGGCTCAGGCACCCCATGCATAGAGAAGGGGGCTAGACGACCCACTTGGATTCCAGCTCACCCAGGTTGAAGCCGTCAGGTGGGGCTGGGATTGGAATCCAAGTCTACAACGGCTACTAGCTTACATACAACCTTGGAGAAAATTACAGAAGTGCCCCCTTTGGGTGGATCAAGTAGAAAAATGTGCCTGTTTTCGGTGGACCCAGTGTGTACCTGGCTTGATGGGCAGTTGGCAGAGCAGGAGATGGATTTCTTCCCCTACTGGCTCCTTACAGGTCCTGTTGGGCAGGGCAAATAGCACAGTGGTACCTGGAGCCCTGACTAACCTTTAGCTGTGATAGCTAGGAGCTCACCCTCTGGCTACGGACCCAGAAGAAAAGGGAGAGCTCATGAAGGGAATGGGTGAGAACAAAGGATGGGTGGGTTCCTCCTCTGCCGACTGGAAGCCCAGGCAGAGAGGAAGGTGTGCCCAAGGTGTGCACCACCTCAGCCTGTTCACAGCCCACACCAACATGCACACCTGGGAACACAGAACAGGAAGCAGGGATTTGGAACCCAGAGGGAAACCTGCAAAACCAAGACTATGGAAAAGAGGATAAACCTGGAACTGGATGCAGGACTTCAGAGCTGAGGGGCCCTCATCCAGGGGCCTGACCATTGGCATTTGCCAGGAGAGCTGGCCTGCCATAGGTGACCTCAACTTCCACCCTTCCTCCCATTCCTGGTCCCCCGACATCCTGCATTCTGTGCTTCTCTCCTGACTTTGAAACTCCCGGCAGCCTTGCCTTCCTTGCACATGGTTCACAGTTTACAGAGCACTTTCACACACAGCCTCTCATTTGATCTTCACAACACCAGGGTTGCAGGCAGATGAAGGAAGCAGATTCCCAGGGGTGAGGATAACAGGCTAAGAAGGGGTGTATCCAGGTTCAGAGGGGGTTCCTGTCTTTCTTTCTGATTCTAGCACAGCACCTGGCCCTCTTCTCTCCAGAGGGGTCTCATTCTTTCTGGATACATTCTCCTCCTCCAGGAAGCTTTCCTGGACTGAAGGGAATATAAGCCATGCAGACTAACAGCGTGGTGTGCCAGTGGGGGCCAGTGTTGATTGGGTAGTAAAGAGAAGCCATCGACTTGCTGCACGGGCCTAGGGAACTCCACACATCTTTCTGGAACCTCAGATTGCTTTCTTCAGGTTTCCATATGGGCTTCTCTCCATCCACTGGTCCTCTCCTCCTCAGTTAGACTGGAGTCTCCAAGGGAAGGCTCAAATCTCTCTCTCTTCCCTCCTCCTCCTTGAGGCTTTCTCAACTAGGTAGCCATACCCAGGAGCTGGGAGCATAGGGAGACTGGCCAAGAACCTACTTGAATGCGCAAGGACAGAGCCTGGTTGCAGAAATAAAGACTGGGTTATAGAGTGAGCTCCTGGGATGCTAACAGCTGGGGTAGTGACCCAAAAGAGAGCAGAGGCAGGTGGGAGCAGCTGTGGGAGGGTTTGGGCAGAAGGTAAGTACTTGCCTGCTCTCAGCTAGGCTTGGGCTCCACCATGGACTGGTTACGTGACCTTGACCTGTTTAGATCCCCTCATTAAGCCTCCAGGTACTCATTCGCAGTAGGAGGAGGTTGAGCAGGACCACAATAACAGTAGCAATAGTAATTTATTCAGCATCAGTAAATAAATGAAATCCGTGAAAACCTACTATGGAGTGCGTGTACCATTCTTATTTAATGCTTCTGTCAAGACGGAGGGGGGGTATGATTCCCTTGCACAGGTGAAGCTGGGGCTCAGAGAGATCAAGCCACTTACCTAAACTCAAAAACCTACTATGGAGTGCGTGTACCATTCTTATTTAATGCTTCTGTCAAGACGGAGGGGGGTATGATTCCCTTGCACAGGTGAAGCTGGGGCTCAGAGAGATCAAGCCACTTACCTAAACTCGCAGAGCTAGCCATAGCACAGCAGGGACTCGAGGCCAGGCGGTCTGACTCATGTTAAGTTGCCTGGGTCCTGTAAGCACCCCCACCCCTTTTCTGGCCATAGAGGTGTTCTCCAAGGATCACATTTGAAAACATCCAGACAAGGGACCCCGAAACTAGCTGACTCAGGCCCGGGCTGTGGGGACAAAGAAGAGCCCCAGGAGGGTCTGAGACTTGCCCAGTAAGGAAGGCTTCCCGGAGGAGAGGGTAGAGCAGGCTCAGGGAAGAAGGAAGAGGTATCATGGGGAGGTACCATGAGGAGGATGGAAGGAGCGCGGTGAGCCGCGGAGAAGGCCCGACTCTGAGCCCCGGAGGCCCCGCGACGTTGGGGGGCTGTCGCCTCCGCATCCGCGCCCGGGGTCCCGGCGCCGCAGCTGTGCGCGCGTGTGCGGCGGGCGGGCAGCCCCGCGCGCCC
>NW_007731374.1:0-62971 GCF_000696425.1 Galeopterus variegatus | reverse complement strand
CGGACTCTCCGGCTGCGCGCCCTCCCCGCGGAGTCTGCCCCGGGCGACCCGCAGCCCCGCGGCCAGGGCCCGCAGTGAGCAGGTAAGGGCTGCCCCCGCCCCCCCCACGTCCCGGCTGCCCTCTCCCTGATCCAGAACCTTCGTCCAACCGAGACCTCGGACCCCCTCCTCCGGCTCGGCAGTCTCCGCGACCCGCGTCCTCAGCGCGGGGTGAGCCTCCCGAATCCGAAATGAACCCCCACTCTCCGCCAAGTGTCTGGGGCCCTGTTTGGGGCCACGGTCCTCCCCAGCCTCCCGGGGTGGGGGTCGGCCTCGCCATCTCGCTTCCTTCCCTTTGCCGAGAAGGGAGAACCACGGGTAGGGAAGGCACTGTGGCCAGAGGGACCAAAAAGGACCTGTCTTCCTACCCCCGAGGCAGACGGACGCGCCTATACGGATCGGGAAGGCGACGCTGGAGGGTTCCCCGGGGCTAGGTACCGCAGTCCACACGGGGTTTGAGGGGTGAGCAAGCAACGTGCTGGATAGGGGGTGCGGTAGCACCAGCGTAGAATGCTCCCTTGTGGTGATACATTCCGGATTGTTCAAAGGAGAGTCGTCTCTCGGTTTCCCGCGGCGCGGAGGGGCTGGGGCTGGGAATGCCTGGGCTTCGGCGGTCCCGCGAGGAAACGCCCTAAGGGGCCTGAGGGAGAAACGAACGGGTCCCCTCCGGGCTGAAGTGGGCCTATCCGAGACCCTTGCTGGCCGCCTAAAAGGCCCAGGTTCCTGAAGCAGGTGCGGGGGGCGGCAGCCACGTCCTCGGCGGGACCTTGGCAGGTTCGGTGGCGGTTTGTGTGTTGGGGGGGGGGGTTGTCTCAGAAAGGCCGAGGAAGCCAATGGCTGGAACTGGACCCTCAGGAGGGAGCCCGTACGTCAGCTAGCTGCATTTCACGTGGAGCTGGGGAGTGGAGCTTCACCCCTGCAAGGAACTCAAGCCCCCTTTGGAAGATCCTGGGGTGTAGGGTGGGAGACCCCTGCTAATTCTTCCGACCATTTCTGTGCTTTTAGTACAGTTGCGTCAGAAACCTCCCCCTTTTTTTTAACCTCCCTCAGTCTCGGTCTCACAAAGCACCCCCGCTCTCCCGCCGCCCCCCAAAACAAAAACAAGACACAGCATTTTGCTTTGCCTGTGAGCAGCTTCAGGGGGTGGGGGGATGGATGGGAAGGGGCTCTACACAAGGTGGAGGGCAACTTGCCCTGGGACTGCAGTTGGTCAGAAGCACCCAAGCATCCTGAAGGTTAGGCTGGAGGCTTTCGGGTGGCTGTGGGCTTCCGAAGAGGATGCAGAACTATGTTCGAGCCTTGTGGGGAGGGGGCGGCAACAGGCAGCCCCTAGGTTTTCTCAGGAGGGTCCAGTCTAAGTTTGGTGTTGAGTGCAGGTGGGGCTAGCGGAGTCCCGGGTCCCAAGCTGAGCCTGGGACTCCTGCTCCTCACTGACCTTGGGGAGGACAGGCAGAGGCGCTAGTCTGGACACAAGCCGAAATTTAAACATACAAATTAGAGACAGAATACACTGGGGCGGGCCCTAGGCCAGCTCTTCCAACCAATCCATCAACAAGTGTTTGTGGGGTGATCAGGGAGGCGAACCGGTCCCTTCTCCTGCCATCCGTGGTTTGTTTGTGGTTGCATGTTTGGAGCAAGACTTGTGTGAGTCTGTTTGTCCCTGTGTGTGGTGAGGGGAGGTGTCTGTGGGGACCCTCTTGAAGGACTGAACCAGGCTAAAGAATGCTTTAAAATCCTGTTTTGTGTAAGGTTCAGGCTGGCAGGAGTTGACTGGAGAAACACTTTGGGACCCATCCTTTTTCACATGGCCACCCACTCCTCTGCCATGCTCCTACTTTGGGACTATCCCTCAACTTGTGTTGAATAAAGAAATACACACATTGGGTGCTTACAGGTCAGTATATGCGGCTAAGAGGCTGGGAAAGACAAGTGATAAGACCACAAGGTGGCTTTCCTTCTGCAGACATGGCTTAGGTTGAGTGTCCAGGTTGCTGGCCTTCCAGGGATGAACATTTTATTGACTGGGGGCTGGCACTAAATAAGTGGAGGACACCTTGTGCTGTCTGCCAGAGGGCAGAACCAAGGTGTACCAAGTGCAGAGCACAAGCTCAGCTCAGTGCCAGGAAGGCCATGCTTTCCTGAGAGCCACCACCATGGTGCTGACATGGGTGACATTGAGTTTCCTGTCTGAGGAGGTATATGAGAGGTCTGATGTCCCAGACTGGGGCTGCCTGGGCACTTTCTACCCTGGAAGGGCTAGAGGCCTAGGGAACACTTGGCCACTTCTGAATAGAGGATTCCAGGGTCTGAATGGGTTGTGTCCATGGTCTGGCTGCCTGGCAACATGGGGACTGGAAACTCCTCAGCTGCGATGTGTTTGTACTGAGCTCTGGATGCCGTCAGAGGCACGCGGTGACAGCCACCCCCACAATGACACACAGAGAGGGAGTGACACACAGCCAGGGAGACATATAGACTTCCCGTGACACCTGCCAGGGAGATGGGACAAAATAGAGACATGCAACGCCAGAAAGACCAAACGGACATGGAGATACACCCTCTCTCACAGATCTGGGCACACCTGGGGACTCACAGGCATTTGCCAAGGAAGATCACAAAAGCCTTCCTTAATGACAGTCCAGATGTATGTTGAATTGAATGGAGAAAGATTGTGTGTGTGTGTGTGTGTGTGTGTGTGTGTGTGTGTGTGTGTGTGAGTGTGTTGCATGAGCCTAGAACAAGCATCAGCAGTCTTTTTCTGTAAAGTGCCAGATAGTGACTATTTTAGGCACTGTGGCCATATACTCTATCACAACTACTTCAATCTGCTGTTGTAGCCTGAAAGCAACTGCAGATGATACTTAAACAAATGAGCATGGCTATGTTCTGATAAACTTTATTTAGGAGGCTGAAATTTGAATTTCATACAATTTTTACATGTCATGAAATATGATTCTTTTAACTTTTTCCAATTATTTAGAGTTGTAAAAACCATTCTTGCCTCACTGGCCATACAGAAATAGGTACAGGCTGGATCTGCCTGTCCGGGAGAGTTTGCCAATTCTTGGGTTATAAGGTTAGAAAAGAGGTAGAAGAAAGGAAGGGCTTAGCGCTGAGGCCTTAGATGTTTCAGTCCATCCTCCCTGGAGCTTGGATGCCCATCTGTTTAATGGTCAGTCCCAGGAGAGTCTGCCTGGCCTCAGCACCCTATTACAGACCAGCTTCTGCTGTGTCTGTGTAGTAAATCCCCCACTCTAGGTCACCTGGAGATAACATTCATGACTGAAAGATGAAATGATGTCACTGGAGCTTGCCAAACAGTTCCTGAGCCCTGTTTCCCATTTATACTCCGTGTCCAGTTCTGGCCCACTCACACTGGGAGGGAGATCACCCTGATACCTGGGCATGCCTGTTGTTTCTGGACGAGACTTGAAACTCACAGTGAGCATGACAAGACCTGAAACAGTCCAGGCAGGAGAGAAAGATCCTCATCTCAGGGCTGGGGGTTCTCAGAAGAAAGTGAGGTCAGAAGGGGCAGGTACAGCAAGGTGGGCTTCCTGGAAGTGGTGTTAGGAGGTCGGGTTGGTCTTAAGAGATGGCTGGACTCTCTCATCCCAGCTCTCCACAGACTACATGCCTTGCCTTAGCTGTCCCTATCACCTGTACCCCAGATCCAGAAAAGAGCCTCAAGGTAGATTTCTGCCTCCACTTTTCCCCTTCCACCCTGCTCACCAACCTTCTGGGGGATGTTCCCCAAGTGCAAAGCTCATCACTCCACCCCTGTCCCATGGAACAACCCCCAGTTCCCCTGGCTTCCACAGACTGGCACCACCTTCCTCCCTCTCCATCCTCACCTGCCTACCTGCTGATGTCTTGCTCCTGGACAACCTGGCATCACCTTCCCAGGCCATCCAGCAGGCACTCGTCTGAGTTTTCTGGGCACCCAACAGGTGCCTTGCCTGTGCCAGGTGCCATGCACATCAGGGCTGGACCCACAGCTACTCAGGAAGTACCGCTGGTTAGCAAGTGTCAGCCTTAAGGGAGAAGTGCCCTCAGTAGCAACCGCTGCCCCTCACCCTGAGCCCCAGCCCTGCCTGGTAGGTGCTCAGTAAACATTGTCAGCAAAAACTGCTGCCTCTCCCCTCCTTCCTCCCCGACTTCCCTCGCTTCCCCTCCCACCTTCCTTTTCCCCCACCTTTTATCTTCTGCTTCGTCCTTCCTCTCTTCTTGCCTGGCCCAGGGGCAGTTCTCCCTGACTCCTGCAGGATGGGAGATGCCCCTGTTCAACTTATTATGGAGCTAGGACACGTTTTTGGGGAAAAGGATTTTGCAGCATGACCTTGGGGAGGTCTCCTGGTCTCTTGGGGCCTCAGACTCTCACGAGTGAAATAGGATGATACTGGGATCCTTCATAGTTGTGTCCCAGCCGGGCCCTTCCCTGCCTTGAGCCCAGCTCCTCACTCCAGCATGTGTGAAATGCGGGGGCCCATCTGGTGACCTGGCTCCTGTCACCCACTGTGGAAGGGACCCAGGCGGCCCTGAAGGGGGAAGGTTTGAAAACCAAAGAGGAGCATCAGCATTAATGATTGATCTCGTGATTGCCAGAAGCCAGGAAGCCCCTCACCCAGGACTTTGGTCTGCCCTTCATCAGCTCTGGCCTTACTGAGGAGGTAAGAGATTCTAGAGATTCCCTCTCCCCCCAGAGCAGCTTCAGTCCCTTCCTTTGAGGGGTGAGTTTGAGGGTGGGGGTCAGGGTTTCATCTTTCAGCCTTCTCTTCCTGACTCCTTGCCTGGGAGGGAGAGGAGAAGGTGGGGGGTGGGTCGTGCCGTGGTCTCAGTCTCACGAATGAAGAGCGTGCGAGGTGCAGGTGAGGCGAGTGAGGCACGTTGCTGGCCATCTTCTGTCTGGTGTCCAGGCTGGGTACTACCTCAAGAGGGGGAGGGATTCTGAGCAGCCAGAGGATTCCACTAGGAGGTGGCTCAGATGGCCCTAGCCCCATAAGGGGCAGATGAGGGACCCAGGGCTGTGTGGCCCAGAGGATGGGTGCTGTCCTCATACCTCTGTGGGGCCTTCCACGAGGCAGAGGAACCTGTGCTGCTCAGGGCTGGCTGGGAAGGATGCGGGAAGACGTCAGTGTTCCCCACTGAGAGCTGGGGGATGGGGCAGCAGCCCATCCCAGGAGCTAGGCCACCTGCAGCCAGGGTGGTGCAGAAGGACTCCTGCCAGGTTTGGGGCAGTGGGGGCTGGCTGGAGGGTCTCTGAGTCCCTTCCACTCTGAAATGTGGGAAATTGTCAAGCCCGGTGAGTCACTGGAGCAGAGTGAGCGGTGCTGACTGATGATGCCATCTTCTGACAGGGGACATGGCTGCTGGTGTCTGTCCCTGCTCTCTGCACAGTCGCTGGGCTTGTGAGGCCTGAGGAGCGCCAGCTTTCCCGAATTGGAAGGGGGAATGGAGTGCCATTGGGGGCCCCCAAACTCCCCTCCAGTCCAGGTATCCGTCACACACCCCATTCCTGCCAGGCAAGCCTCTCCACTGTGTGACCTTGGGAAGTGTCGACCTTGCTCTGGCCTCAGTTTCCTCATCTGCCTCATAGAGAGGTGGCCTCAAAGGTACCTTTCAGGTGTGAAATGTGTCTGTGACTCATTCTTCCTAAGAAGGGAAGTAGATATAGATATGTGGGCAAGGGTTGGCAGAGGGCCTGAGTAGCCCCTGAGGTGTGAGGGGGTCACTGATGCGACGCCAGTGTGCTCTGGGTGGACCTTCTTTTTACCAATATCAGAGGGCAGCAGAAGCCTGGGCACGGAGTGTACCAGCTTTGGAGCCAGACTGCTTGGGTTTACTTCCTAGCTTTACCATGTACTTGCTGTGTGACCTTGGGGAAGTTGCTTAGCCTCTCCGTGCTTCAGTCTTCTCTGCTATCAAATAAGGATGCTAGAATCGACTTCATAGGTTTCAGGCAGGTTCAATGAGTTAATGCATATTTATTGCTTGGAAGAGTGCCTGGCACTTACTGAGTGTGTGATAAATGTTAGCCATTAGCAAGTAAAGGTACAGCAATCCTGCTCTTCCCATTTTGAATGTCACACAGGGCTATGGGGTAGAGTTGACAGCAGGAGGGTGCAAAAAGCCCGAACACAAAGTGGCAAGATGATAATAATTAACACGTTTAGCCCTCACTGGGTGCCAGACTGCAGTATATGCTCTATAGTTTTCTTACATAAATCCTTTGGTGTCTTGCAGTAATGTCTATGAGACAGGCGTTACTATTATTCCCATTTTACAGATGATTACAAAAGAGGCAGAGAAAGGTTAAGCAGCTTGCCCGAGATCTTAAGACTAAAAACTCTAGCACAGTGGTCCCTAAGTCTGCTGCACTAAATACCAGGAAGTAGAGTTTAATTATTCTCAAAAACCAGTGGCCCCAACAGAGCCTGGGACCGAGAGAGAGCCTGGAGATAGGAGATAACCAAGTCATCCTGAGCCACTTTGTGGCAGGGCCCAATGTCCATCCTCAGGCAGGGGAGAGCTCAACCCTGGGCTGTGGTGGTTGGGCCTGGCCCCTCCTATGGGGGTTCACTGACAGCTTGAGGGAGTCCAGAGGAGGAGCAGCTGACAGGGCTGGGGTGGCAGACCCAGGGGACGCACCTCGGAGTACTATCCAGGGCCAGAGGAGCCATGCGTGTGACCAGAGGAGCACTGGGTTTGTGACAAGCGGCCTAAGACTAAGCTCTGAGCGCTGTCCAGCAGGGGGCGGTGCAGGTTGGGGGCCTTGGCAGAAGCGCCTTCAGGGGCAGCAGGAGGTGATCCCTGAGGTCCCCAGCTGAGGTGGGCAAATGGGAAGCCTTGGCCTCTAAGCTCCCCGCTTCTGTCTCTCCACCTCTTTGCTGGGGTGTCTGTGTTCAGGTGGGCAGGTGGGGGGAGCAGGGGAGGGTAACAATGGGAGTCAAGAACTCTGGTTCTGGCTCCAGAGGCGGCCCATGTCCTGAGTCACTGGGCTGGGACACATCTCCCTCCTGGTTTGTATCATTGCCTGAGTAGCCTGGTGATAAAGCAGAGGGCTGGGGTGGGTTGGGGCTGGGGCCTGTGCTCGAGCTTGTTTTTAATCCACTGCACTATGGCAGAGGAGCTGCCCCGCCTGGAGTGGGAGTGAGCACCCTGCAGCCTGGGCATCCCTGTATGGGAACCTTTGTGTCGTCCCCGTGCCCGCACCCATGTCTGAACCCACGTGTGTCTGGTTGCTTCTATGTATTTGAATGACCCTGCAGAATGAGTGCAGGTGTGTGTGTGTGTCATGATCTATGTCAGCAGTCTAAGAAGCATACCTGCACATCTGAATTGCTGTGTGCTTGCGTCTGCACACTGCTTTGGTCTCCCAGGGTATGTGATTTGTCTGTCATCCCTGAAGGAATCTGCATCTTGCATGTCCCATCATGGGAGTGTGTACAGATACTTTCAAGTGGGAGCCCTGGGGGTAAATGTCTCTGTTTGTCTCTGTGAGGTTGAAAATGGCTTTATGGTCATCAGCAGTCTAAGAAGCATACCTGCACATCTGAATTGCTGTGTGCTTGCGTCTGCACACTGCTTTGGTCTCCCAGGGTATGTGATTTGTCTGTCATCCCTGAAGGAATCTGCATCTTGCATGTCCCATCATGGGAGTGTGTACAGATACTTTCAAGTGGGAGCCCTGGGGGTAAATGTCTCTGTTTGTCTCTGTGAGGTTGAAAATGGCTTTATGGTCATCTCTGTGGACCTATTTCTCTCTCTCTGTGTGTGTGTGTGTGTGTGTGTGTGTGTGTGTGTTTGAGAGAGAGAGAGAATCAGAAATGGGGCAGTCCTCAAAACACAGACCTCTTCTCTGCTTGCCCCTGCCACCTGCTCCCCCTCCACCAGAGCTGTTCAAGCCACTAACTCTTCTAAAAAGGTAAAAACAGAGGCTTTACAATCCTAACTCTGCATGAGCATCACCTGGAGAACTTCAAACAAAGCTGCTGCCCAGGCTGCAGCTGAGAGATTCTGATCCACGTGGGCAGGGTATTTTTGCTAGCTCCTCAGGTGATTCTAGTGGGCAGCCCAGGTTGCGTGCTGGACTGGGAGGGCAGAGCTCAGGGGAGGAGGCAGTGAGTGTCCTGGGGGGCAGCCCAGTCCTGGAGGGGGTGTCACTGCTGCCATCTCAGGGTATCGCTGAAAGCAAGGTGCTTTGTTGTCATCTCTGGCTGGAGGCTGTCCAAGGTACGGGAGAGTCAACCCCTGACCTCGGAGGCCTTCTGCCTTGTGGCTTCTCTCATCCTCTGCTGGCCAGGAGAGAATGGCCTCCACCTCTGCTGAGAGGCACTGTAGTGAGGCATTCCTCTATTCCAGCCAGGCAGCTCAGCAGGGCCACCTCTCCTCAGGCAGGGCCTTGGGTTTCCCAGGGCTGGTGGTTGGGGGGGAATGAGACCCCTCGGGGCCACTAGTGCCAGGTCACACCAGAGGTAGCTTGTGCCCACCAGGGGTGTGGAGTGCTCTGAGAGAGAGTACAGAGACTGAAGCCTGAGTGCCCAGCATTGCCTGGGCCTCAGGGTGCCCAGGAGTGTTGGGGCCAGTGCTTCCTCAGCCTACCTGGTCCTCCCTGGCCTGCAGGAAGAGGCTGGGCCAGTATTGCCATGGGCCCCTGGGCTTTTCGGAGCATCTCGGGGATACTGGGGCCTCTGACCATGTCTGTGTGAGCCCTGAGCAGGTGGGTAAGACAGGGCTCCCTTTTGTTCAGCCCTTTTACAGCTGGTTTTATTTCTCATTTGCGGGTGCTTGCTGGAGCTTGGAAAGGCCTTGGGGGAGGCAAGGAGAGGAGAGGGAGGTGTGGCTAGGCCGAGAGCCAGGGGCACAAAGGAGCCGGGTAAGGGCAGCTCTGCCCGCTGGTGGGGGGCATGCACAGACGGATGGTTGATACACGTGAAGGGCTTATTCCAGCCTCCACGGCCCACTGGCCCAGCACCTGTGGGTTAGCAGTGCCTCTGCTGTGGACCTGCTCAATGTTTTTCTTAACAATTTAATAATAATAACAATTTAAAAATAACCATGTAGCGTGTGGTGTATGGATCTGTTCAGCGGTGCCTGCTTGATGGGTGCTTTGCTGCCCCTTGTTTGTCGCGGATGTTATTTTAAGTGACACTGTGGTGAATATCCTTGCCTATGCTGCTTTTGGTCCAACAGCAGATATTTCCCAGGTGTGGAATCGCTGGGTTGGAGGTTATGTGTACTGATGAGCACTTGCAGAAACAGAGTAGACTCTTCCCCTGGGAGTGTGCTGGGCTCCCAGAGCCTCCCGACGCGACTCCCTGAAATCTGTCTGGTCCCCACCAGCGGCGCCATCCTGCACGGAGCTGCCGCAGCTCTGAGGCTCCAGCACATTCTTCAGCAGTCACTGCATTTTCTCTCACAGCTCAAGGCTTTATCCTGAAAGCAAAGCGGGTGAGGGAGGGCGAGAGGAGGGTGTGTTTGGTAGGGTACCACGCTGGGTGGCTGGAACAGAGTGAGGGAGCTGGATACATGTTCCTTTCTCCCTCACGTAACAGAGCCAGGTAGGCTGTCCACGCTGGAGGTAGCTTGGCTCCATGAGGTCAGTTGGGGGCCCTGGTTCCTTTTTCAGTGTTGCTCCCCACCCCTCAACCCCCCTACTGTCCCTGTCTGCATTGTAGCTGGGCCCAGCATTTGGGGAGGGTGAAAGAGCTGGCGTGGAGAACATGCCGTGCCCTCGTGGACAGGGGCTGCCAATGTGGCTCACCCACGTTCCATAGGTGGGGACTTCATCACATGCATCACCTGAGAGCAGGGGAGACCGGAAATGTCATCTCTTGGTGGGCATGTGTGGACCAGCTAAAACCATCTCCATGGCAGAAGGGGAGAGTGTAAAGATTGGGGGGCCAACTCCTCCCCTGCAGAGGAGAAAGCCATTCTCGACCATGCCAGTAGATTGGTGGGGGGCTTTGTCCCCTGGATCTGAGTGCCTAGCACAGACTGAGTGCTTAGCAGGTGTTTGTGGGGTAGAAGAATAAAGAACAGGAAGATGCAGGCAGGGAAGAGGGTCACCCTTGGAGGCTGAGAGCCGTGCTGTAGGTAGGGGAGGGTAATGAGGAAGGGCAAGCGGTCTCTGCCCTGCCCACCGCACTGGACTTGCAGGGTTTATGCCTTTCCTTCCTCTCCAGCCCACAGACACCTGGGGGCCGGCCAGTGGCTGCTGTGAGTGGGAGGCCCACAGTGCTGGCCCAGAAGCACCATGGCTGCTGTTGCATGGGTCTCTCTGGCTGCTCTCCTCCTGCTACCTGTGGTAAGGGCCCAGGACCCTCCCTTCCATGACCAGCTGGAGCCCCAAGCTCACCTGAGCCCCCACGCCTGAGAACCTGTGCCTTTGTGTGCCCTCAGCTAAGCTATTCACCTGGCTAGTATCTCTGCCAGCACCACCACTGGACCATCCAGTACCTTTGTGCAAATTAGAAAAGGTGTCCCTTCCCCAAGATTCCATACTGATTTGACCAGAAATTGTTATGAAGTTTACAAATCTCATGATGGTGATATGTGTGGTAACCTTCAGAGTTGTACGGTACACAACCTGCTCAACTGTAGAGCCCTGTTCAGGACTGCAGAAGACTTTTGATCTTCTAGTCCTAGCCCACAAGGTCCTGCCAGGTTAGAACTCAGAAGCCTGCCCTCTGCTCATGTCTCTCCCTGGGCAAGGGTGGAGGTGGGGAGTGGGAACGGAGGGTTCCTAGTATTGGCCTCACCACTAGATCTGGGAGCTCAGAACAGCAGAGGGTGAGGCTGTCCTCAGAGCCCTGGGTCCCAGTCCTGCCTGTTTTCTGCCTCTGTGTGTGACCATGGGCAATCCTGTTCCTCTCCCTGGTAGCTGTCTGCACATCTGTGAACAGCTGGGATTGGTTTGTATCCCTGAACATGACCCTTGACAGCTCAGATACTTTGTGATGACATTCCTCTAGAGAACCATCCCTGCCCTGGGGGTTTGAGTTAAAGTGACACTAGTGGGAGGCAGCTGTCATGACAGCAGTTCATGGGCCATGAAGCTGCTTGGTCCTGAGCTGGAATCTTGTGACCTTGGGCTGGAGGTTCTTAACTTCTCTGAGCCTCAGTTTCCTCTTATGTAAATAAGAGTCGCAAGTAGGCCCCACTGAATGCTACCAGGACTCCTTCGCCTGTAGCTTCTGGGGGTGCACTTCCTTCCTGAGCCCTCAGAGGAGAGAGACAATGAACTTTCTCACCCTGCCCTCTCCCCCGCCATTTGCCTTCTCCTCTAAAGTGCAGTAGTAGCCTCATGGTCTCTGGAGCCAGACCACCTGGTTCAAATCCTGGCTGTGCAGTCTACTAAGCCATGTGACTTTGAGCAAGTTATTTAACATTGCTTAACTTTCCACATCTGTGAAATGGAAAATGAAAAAAATAGTACCTACTTCATAGTACTTTTGAAACACACACACACACACACACACACACACACACACACACACACACACACACACACGGCAGTCAGAATAACGCATGCACCTAGTAAAGTGCTATGTCTGTGTTTGCTAATATTCTAAGACTAAAACCCAGGAAAGAAATGCAGGAAACTGAAACCAGTGAGAAAGAAGTGGGATCTGCCCAAGGCCATGCATTGAGTTGATTACCAAGAAGGGCTCTCATGGTATCTGAGCCCCTGCTGCCCTGACATCTCTGTCACTCTCCTTTTCCTGCTTCTGCCCCTGCTGTACCCCGGAACTGCCCCTGGGCTTGGGTAGGAGGGCTTGTAGATGGATCTCCCTGCCCCTCCTGCCATCCTTCCCTTGTGTCCCCTGCAGGTCACCACCATGCACTCAGACTGCATCTTCAAGAAGGAGCAAGCCGTGTGCCTGGAGAAGATCCAGAGGGCCAATGATCTGATGGGCTTGAATGATTCCTCCCCAGGTGAGCAGGTTGTGGGGAGGGCACGGCATCCCCTGCACATCCAGGCCAGCCTTCAGAGTGGTTTCCCAGCCTCTAGCCCATCTCGCAGAGAGTGGTGGAGGGTGCAGGTTTCTGGGACCTGCAGAAAGCCCTCTGGGCAATGGCGTCCTGGATCTGCTCTGGGCAGTGACATTGGGGTTGTCCTCTTGAGGCTTGTCTGCCTGGATGCCTTGGGGCTGTTCTGGGGGGCTGAATGTTGCTGCCTTCCTTCCCACGGGGCTGGGATAGAGCCGGTGCCTGGGCAGCGGCTGTCAGAGAGCTTGTTAGCAGAAGTCTGGGCCTGGCAGCAGGGACACAGCTGTTGCTGGTGGCTGAGCTGGAGAGCACCTGGTCAGCCCAGGGCAGGTGGTGGGGGGTTGTGTCCCATCTCCTCTGCTCATTGCATCAGAAGCCAGTGAAGAAAGTGGCAGCAGGAGACCCAGTCCTAAAGCCTGTGTGGTGCAGTGCTTCTGCCAGGGCTGCTGGGAGCCTTTGGGGGTAGTGCTGCTTCCTTGTGCTGGATGGGGCCATGCATTGCAGGACCTTCAGCATCCTTAGCCTCTCCCTTTAAATGGCCATAACACCCCTGATCCCAGTGACAACCAAAAACTGCCTTCTGACACTTCAAATGTCCCAAGGGAGTGGCACAGCCTTTGGTGAGAGCCAGTGGTCCTATGCAAGTCCTATCCTCCTAACTCCCCCATGTGCAGCTAAGGCCCACAGAGGCAGAGGCACTCTCAGCTTCCCACCCACGGGGAAGTTGGAGATTAGGGGTGGGCGTCCCAAGGCCTCAACAGCTTCACTTATGCCTCAGTTGCTAGAGGGCTGGCTCCATGTCCGCTGGAGGTTGGGGCTCTCTGCTCAGGCCAGAGGGATCCACTTTTCCCTCTGATCCTCCCAGCTCTCTGAGCACCATCTGTTTAAGTGCGTGATTAATCTGCAGCCCATTTAAATGTAGTGGTCCCACTGGACTGAGCTCTCGGCCAGTTGCTTCTTGGTGAATATTATACTGGTCGTACAGCTGCTCCTGGCTGTGACGGCCTTTCCCTCTAGCCAAGCTCCTGCTCGGCCCTAACTGAGGCTGAAAGTGGATTCTAAGCCCCACCAACTAGGGAAACAATCAGGGGGACCAGATGGGTGCACAGCTGGAGGAGACCAAAAGGCTATCTGAAGAGTGCCTACCTGGTCCAAGTCTCTTGTTTGGAGATGGGAAAATGGAGCCGTGAAGGCAGTGACTGTTTAGACCACAAGGTAGTGTGTGGTCGAGGTGGGTCTGGACCCCAGGTGTCCTGCCTGGCATGTCTTAGATACATCTGGGGTTGAGCAGTAAAAGCATCTGGGGCGGGGAGAGTAAAGGTGGGGCAGAGGGTGGGGGCAGGGTCGCAGGTGAGCTGTGTGCTGTCCTATTGCACACTGGTCCCTTGAGCCCTGAGCTAGGAGAGGACAAGGCAGGGTTGCTCACCAGATGTCCTGGCAGAAGCAAGAGAGGCAGACATAAGGACAGATGCCATCATCCCAGGAGTGGGGAGGCCAGGGCCAGGAGGAGGTCTCACTCCAGGCGTGTTTAGGAGAGGAAACGGTGAGTTCTCTGTGGGGAGGGTGGGGAAAGATTGTGGAGAAGGTGGCGTTGGAACTTGACCCTTGGTTCTCAAACCTGGCTGCACATGAGAATCACCAGGGGATCTTTCAGAGCTATGTACTCAAGCCACAGCCCAAACTGACTGAGCCAGAACCTCGTGCCTGCCGTAGTCACCATCATTTTTAAAAGCTTCCTGGATGATTCTAGTCAGAAGCTAGAGCTAAGAACTCAACTTCTGAGCTAGGCCCAAGGGGTGGGTAGGCATTTGGCGGCAGGTGAGAATCGAGGGATGGATGAATGGGAGAAGATTCTAGGCTGAAAGGACTACAGGAGCAAGAGGCCAGGAGGCAGGAGCCTGACATTTTGGAGGACAGTGAGTAACCCTGAATTGGAGGGCTAGCAAGAGGGCGTGGCTGAAGGCCCAGGGAGCAGGAGTCTGGATATTTCATGTAGGGGACAGCAGTGGCTGGCTCCACTGGGCTGCAGCTTCCCCCAGGACTGCGCCCGGTCCTCCTCAAGGGCACGATGATCAGGGCCAGCCATGAGTCACCCCCAAACCTCCACTTGGGCGGGGGGCCCCCATCCTGTGGGAGAAACTCACCCACTGCCCATTCATTCACTCACCTGCTCACTGGCTCACCCTCTCACTTAGGCCTGCAACCCTCTCGTTCACTCACTGGGCTCACAAGAAGAGCTGGCATCTTAGGTGTCTGGCCTGGGTGCAGAGAGGACAAGGCCAGAGTAGGGAAGTGCAGAGAGAGATTTGCACTCCAATAGCCCTGATTGTAGCCCTGACTCGAAGTTCAGAGCTAGTGCTGTGGGAATTCATAGGGAGGAGGGGGCAGAAACCACTTCCTGCTGGGCAGGGTAAATGCAGGTGATGGGCTGGGGGCTGGGGGAGGGACTTTAGGAAGGATGTGTTCATATCAGGCCTGTAGGATGGCAGGTATGAATTCTCCAAGAGGCAAGAGGTGAGGGAACAGCTCTTTTCTAACCCTGAGTGCCCAGTGGAGAGAGGAGGCTGTACCCTCCCATAATCTGCTTGAGGAGAGGGTCCCTCATCTCTCCCTACTCCTCTCTCCTTTGAGTCATAGGGTGGGGCTCTATAGGACAGAACTGGGAGCTAATTAAGCAGAAGCAAAGGGCAGCCATTAGATGTGGAAGAAGAGACTGAGGGCCCAGCTGGACCACAGCTCCATGGCTCTTCCTTGCTCTGGCCTTCAGGATCTCCTCTTTTAAAATGAGGGGTGTGGGATGGGTCATGTTAATAGCCAATACTTGTATACACTTAGTATGTGCCAGGGCCTGTGCTGGTTTTTTAGTCTACCACCACAGCAACCTAGAGGGTTGGTCTATTAGTACCCCTATTTTTTAGATGAGGAAACTGAGGCATAAGGAGGTTGTGTATCTTGAATAAGGACACAGTCCATTAAGAGGCACACGTGGAACTTGGAGTCCGGCAGCCTTTGCCTTCAACCACTGGTATACACTGCCTCAGAACAACGTGCTTTGAGTCCCAGCCCTCTCTCCACCCAGTCACCAGCCATGGGACCTTTAAAGGGCACTTAACACCTTCATTTTCTTGTCTGCATAATGGAGGAAAGAATAGTACCTACCCCATAGGATTTTTGCATTAAATGATAAAATCTGTGGGAAGTGCTAAGGACAGAGTGTGGAATTTGCTAGGTACTCAACAAAGACATTGTAGTTATTAAGAGTTGTCATCTTACAGTGTCGACAGTCTCCAGGGTCTCCCATCTTCTGCTAGATTTGAGTTCTGGGGAATACAGAGACATCTCTAGGAAACAGGTCAGTGCTGTTTGCAACAATCTGGGAAGGCTTTCTGGCAGAGCAGGGAGGGGTTGGGGACCAGGTCCAGGCTTCAGAGGCAGATGGAGAGGCATGGGAAGAGGGGAAGAAAAGTCCAGGTGGGGATAAGTTTGGATTACTTGCCTGTTACCTATGAAGTCCCACAGCAGGAAGGGTGGAGGGCAGGTGCATTCAGAGGTTCCAGAGTTTGTGCTCCTCACCATGCAGTGTGCACTGCGGCTCAGAAGAGCAGTGAGGACATCCCCCCACCCCCAGTTTTCCGCCTTGCTGGAGTGAAAGGTCATATGACAGAGGAAGTGGAAATGAGGCTGCGGAGGAGTGTTGGGGAGGGCATTGATGTGCTCAGAGGCCTGCACTTCTCTTCCCTATGAAAAGGCCAAAGGGTGTTTGTTTTTCTACAGCCTGGGATAGCAGGAGGTCTCAGCCTCTAGTGACCTTCTTGGGAAGGAAGGGGACAGGGCAGGGTGAGGGGCGCCCCCTGGGGAAGGCTGACCTGAAGAATGTCCATCCTGGCTCACTTCAGGCCTGGGAGAGTTTATCACTGCAGGCTGAGGTTGGAGGACCCTCCTCAGGGGGCTTCAGAGCAGGCAGCTTCTGGGTGCCTTTCCAGGGCTTGGTTCCTGGGAGATCATTGACCTGCTGTCAGCTGCCATGGGGAGGGCCCTACTTTCCCTCCTGTGGCCCATACGAGCCCCAGGCCTGCTCCTAGGGCATCCACTGTTGGAGCTGAGCTTCCTGGCTCCAAATTAAAGACACTTCTGAAATATGGGCAGTGGCTCATCTCATGGCATTGTGTGGCACATTAAAGATGCTGCTGTTCAGACCCCTCCCCAGACCAACATCATCAGCATTTGGGTGGGGGGGCTCCATGGGCATGTATAAGAAGCCTCTAGGTGATTCTAAAGTGTATCCAGGTTTGAGAGCCACTAGTTTGGCAGAGAACAGGATGCACCAGGGTGTTTCTGTGATCTCGGGCCATAGAACAGCCCCCCCAGGCACAGGTACACCAGGCTGGGAAGCTCACTTCTAGCTAAGAGTCAAATTTGAGAGTAGCAGAGAATCACAGGTGTGCATTATGTTGTTTATCTGTGCTTGGGGCGAACTGGGAGAGGACAGCCCTCCCGCCGCGCCCCTCCTCTGCACCTCCCCTGCCCGGGATGTCCCTAAGTGCACATCGTGCACAGAAAGCTGGCCTGAGGTCAGCTGATGCCCTTGAAACACTTGAAAATGGATAAAGAAAGCCTGACAGCTTGTTTGAGTGCCTGTGAGTGTGGACTCACTGTAGTGCTTGTATGTCCACATGAGTATGTATCTTTTACACACTTTTAATATATTTATGTATACGTTGTGTATGTCCCATAATCTTTTAAATCTAGTTAGTAAATTCAGTCAGTTGGAATGAGAGCTCTGATTTGTTAGAGGTGAGGTGTCCATGACTCTGTGTGGTTGTGGAGATGGGGGGGGCCCCCCGAAAGGCACCTGCATTCCCCAGAATCCTTGCTGCTCCCCCAAGAGAACATGGGCTGGTGACATATATGTGGCCTTCAGATTGGAGGCCAGAGACAGAGACACGCTAAGGGGGTGGCACCGGGCTCAGCAGGCAGCTGGTCAGCAGGCTGAAAGTCTAGGTAAGGGAGGCTGCATGGGGAGTGGAAGCTTTCTCACTGGGTCCTTTTGCCTGCAACGTCCCCAGCATGTTTTAAAGGTGTTTCTTGAGAAGAGGAGGAGGCCTGAGATGTATTTAATGGTTTTGTCCTTCATTCCAAACCCTTGAAGCGAAATGGAACTGGATCCAACATGAGCAGCTCTGCCATGTGACAGGAAAGGCAGAGGCCAGGGGTGGTCGTAGCCGGCCGGTCACAGTGGAGACCAGAGCCAGCTCTGGGATGGGACCTAGGTCCGCTGTCCTGGCCAGGGAATGCCCTTTCTGCTGCAGTGCTCCTGTGGCCAGAGAGAAGGAGAAACTGGCCTGCGTGGGAACTGTGCATGGGAACTGGCTCCTCTGCTCCTCAGTGTCCCCAGGCTTATGTAGCCCACAGCCACTGCCTGCTGGGCCAGTCACTTTGTTCTCTCTGCTCAGCCCAGGCAGCCTGCCTGCCGCGGGCTGGCGGGACCCACTGCACCTCCTCTTTCAGAGCTGGGCTTCCATCAGCCTGGAGTTCTCCTGTGTCTGAGCAGGGTTGGTTGGTGAGGTCCTCCCTGATGTCCCCACTCTTTGGAGGAGATGGAAGAGGTAGGCCTGGGGCGGCTGGGGCAGGTGCGGGAGAGGTTTGGAAGGAGGACCTGGATGCCTGCTCATAGCTGTTCTGACCCAGTCTCTGAGGCCTGTCCAGGGTGCCAAGTGCCTTGAACCAGCCCCCTCTACCCTCACAAAAGGGGAGAGGCCTAGAGGAGGGAACCACTTCAGGGCTGGGCCCAGGCACCCCAGTCCTGGGAGCAGGAGGAGTTTCTTATTTCAGGGACTGAACAGGTACTAAGCATGGGGAAGCTGGTAGGTCTGCAGGGACTCTCGCTCTCAGGCACTGACTCCCTGCAGGGCTCTATGCCAGATGTGGGAGAGGGGTCCCTTTCCATTCACACCTGTTTCCTTTAGTCTGGTCGTTCTCAAACTCAAGTGTGCCTGAGTCTCTCCTGGAAGACTTGCGAAAACACAGACTGCTGGGCCCACCCCGAGTGTCAGATTCAGTAGTTCTGGGTGGGGCCGAGCAGCTGCATTTCTGGCAAGTTCCTAAGTGCTGTTGCTGGTCTGAGGTCCACACTGAGAACCATGACTTCCAAATGGGAAGTCATCTTTAGTCCTACCCTCAGCCTCCAGCACTCAGCTCAGGGGGCAGGGGTCCTTACTTTATGAAACAAACATTGGCTGTAGAGTACGTTTTAGTAAATGCAATCATTTTTTACCCTTGAATTGTGTGCTGAAATGGGGGCCTTGTTCTAACCCTTTGGTAGATTCTCGCAGCAAGGACCAAGGCTTTGTCTGAGTCTCTTTGGTGCCTCTGGTCTCATGAGTTTTGAGCACTGTGTGGACTTGGACAAAATCATCACCATGACGACCCGAGATTAGCTCCTGATTTTGTTCCCATGGAAGGCTAATAGCTCTTGCAGTCTCTCTCCTTCAGCCTGCCTGAGCGGATGCTCCCTCCCGCTGTCACAATTTACTACCACTCCTGGGCTACTTTGTGCATAATATCTGAGATGGGAGCAGCCACAGAGAGTATACACAGTGCCTCCCACTGAGCAGGTGCCTCTGCCCATTGTCTGAACTCCTCTGACCAAGTTCTACAGGGGGCCTGTGTGCAGAGCCAGGAGGGCCTGGGAGGGGCTGGTGTGGAGCTGAGCTAAAAGGGAGAGGTGAACGGGAGGGGCTGGGGATTGGTGAGGTCTCAGGTGCAGGACCTATTCTGATCTCCATTCCCTCTGGGGGAGGGAGAGGAGGAGGGGACCTTGCCCTTGGCTGTGCTTGACCATATCCTCCTTGAAACACGTCTTCCTGGCTGCTGTGTCACTAGCCTGCCCTGGTTTTCCTCCTCTGTCTTCTTTGCCCACTCCTCCTCTGAATGTTGGCATTCTTCTGCTGGTGGGGCTAGGCCTGTTCTCCCCTCCCCTCTCTTTCTCTGATCTATGCTCTCTCGTGAGACAAACCACCCTGTCCACAGCCTAACCAGCACCCCTGTGCTGCCTGCTTCCAGCCCTCTGCCCTAGTTCTCTCGACTCCAGACTTTGATCTAACTGCCTGGTTGACAGCTGTCTCCACTTGGCTGTGAGCACCATCTCAGAGGGATCATATCCCAGACTAAACTCTTGATTTCCAACTTGCCTAATTGCCTCACCATCTGCTTCTCACCCAGCCCTCCCCAGTGTGGTATATGGCCCATCCATCCATCCACCCATCCACCCATCCACCCATCCACCCATCCACCCATCCACCCATCCACCCATCCACCCATCCATCCATCCATCCATCCATCCATCCACCCACCCACCCACCCATCCAGACACTCAAGCCAGAAACCTGGCTGACTTCCTGGGTACTTCTCCTCTCCAGTGTGTTAGTCAGGTTAGCCTAGACTATGCTGTAGCAGTAGTCAACATCTTAAATCTCAGAGACTTAGTTAGTGACATTTCTTGCTTGCACATGTCACAGGCCAGTACAGTCAGCAGAAGTGGGAGGTGGAGCTTGACTTCACACAGTCATTCTGGGATCCAGGCTCCTTCTCTCTTGGAACGCTGCCTCCATCAACACGTGGCCTCCAGAGGTGCTGCAGAGAGGGAAGAGAGGAAGGCAGTAGACACCTGTGAGGCCCGTTACCCACTCACCCACTTCTACCCCCTTACTATGGGTGAGAAACAAGTCACGTGGTGCAGGCGAGCACTAACTATCTCTGGCATGCTCACTGCCACGTCCAGCCAGTCTGTCACTCACTGAGCCCTGTCAGTCCTGCCTCCAGACTCGAGCCTGTACGGGATTGCTCTCCATCTCTGCCACCGTCACTCCAAATCAAGCCCCTTTGTTCCACTCCTGGACTACTGCATGTCCTGACAGGTCTCCCCATGTCTGTTTTTCTGCCATTGAAATATATCATTTTTCCTCACACATCCAAATCAGACCATGTGTCTCCTCGGCTTAAACCCCTTCATAGTAGGCAGAATAATGCCTACCCCCTCCAAGAGATGCCCACATCCTAATCCCCAAAACCTGTGAATGTGTTGCTTTTTATGGCAGAAAAAACTTCGCAGATGTGATTAAGTTAAGGATCTTGAGATGGAACGTTCATCTTTGGTTATTTGGGTGGATCCAGTATAATCACAAGGGTCCTTATGAGTGAAAGAAGGAGGCAGAGAGTCAAGGAAGGAGAGAGATTTGAGGATCTTACTCTGCAGACTTTGAAGATGGAGGAGGGGGCCATGAGCCAAGGAAAGTGGGTGGCCTTTTGATTCTGGAAAAGGCAAGGAAATGGCTTCTCTCCTAGAGCCTCCAGAAGAAATGCAGCCTTGCCAACACCTTAATTTTAGCCTAGTGAAACCCATTTTGGACCCCTGACCTCCAGAACTATAAGATATTAAATTGTGTCATTTAAGGCACTGTTTGCTTACAGACTTACAGCAGCAATAGGAAACTAATACACCATGCGATGGCTTCTCTTAGCATTTAGCATAAAATCCAAAATCATTAACATGACCCACCAGACTATAAGCACTGGGTCCTTTTTATTCACCCTGTATGGAATAAAAACTGCAGTGTCTGCTCAGAACAGGCACTTAATAGTTCATGAATAAATGAAAAGGGGAGGGGACAAGGAAAGGGAGAAGAAAAATGGGTAAAAAGAGGTGGGAGAGGAAAAGGAGCAAAGGCACCTTGAAATCTTCCAGCCCCAGCAAAGCTAGGCTTTGTTGAGACTGCAGTGTGAGACGTATGGGGATATACAAGCTGGGTGTGTTCTGTGTGAGTGGAAAGAAAATAAGTTGCTGTCTTTAGTCAGAAAAACTCAAGGCTTTCTCAGGAGCACAGCTCCTGTCCTCCTAAGCTCGGGGGAAAAGAGCCCCTGGGAGGATTGAGCTCCAAGGCCCCTGAGGCCAGAGCAGGTCTCATTAGAAGGGGGAGGAGGTGAGGCCCACTTCCTGTCTGGTTCAGCTGGGAGGTGTTAACTGCAGAAAGGTGCCCTGGGGCATTCTGGGAATTACCAGTGATGTGGGCCAGGGGTGGGCAGAGGGCTGTGAGCTCCCCATGGGGTCAGGGACATTGCCCCTAGACCCAGACACTGAGATTTGGGCCCTGGGGTCATGTGGTCTCTTTCTAGGCTTCTCACCTGCCCTGGTGCTGTAGGAATTGCCCCAGGACTCTGGGGGGACCTGAGGCTGGCGGCATAAGGAAGTACCAAGAGTTGCCTGCGATCCTGAGAGTTCCCAGGCCCTGGGGTCAAGCAGGGGGAGCCTTGGCAGATGTCCCTTAGCAGGCATCTCCAGAATTGAGCTCTGGTCACTCAAGGAGACCAGGTGTTGGGGTTTTCTGTGCAGGTTTTGAGGAGAGACCCAGTCCTTTCCCTGCGCTCTGCCCTCAGATGTAAACTTCACGTCCTTGTCTTCTCCACTGCTGTAACCCTGGTGCCTAGATGGTCCCTGGCACATGGTAGGCACTCAGTAAATAGTTGTTAAGAGAATGTGTCCTCTGCCTGCCTCTGCACCTCTGACCTCCAACTCCAGAGCCCCCTTCTCCCTGCCTGCCACCTCCACCTGACCCCTGCATTCCTCCCTGCCCCTCAGCCCTCATGACCCTGCTCACTCTGTCCATTGTGGCCCTGACCTCAGCAACGTCAGCTGGCAGTAGCAGCTGGCTGTGCAAAGGCCTAATGTTCCACATTACGCTAGCATCTGTTGGCTGGGGCTCCCGGGGCATGGGCCATACAGTGCCACGCTTCACGGTCATTCCACGGTCAGCACAGGCCACAGCAACCAAAGGTGTGGTGCTGGGTCTCCTTCAAGGATGCAATGTCACAGCTGCATGCTGCTATATGTCCTGCAGTAATGGGTTGACAGGAATCGATAACTGGCCTGTAGCTGTGTGACCTGGGACCCGTTCCCCCCCGCCCCCGCCATCTTCCACTCAGTGTCCTTGCCTTCTTGGTTGGTTGTGCTCAGAGCTTTCTGTGATACTTCTGGCTCCTAGACACTGTCATTCCGTGGGCAGATTTCTGTAGGCCAGTGTGACTGGGAGTGAATTCCAAATAGCAAGATCTGCATTCAGAGAGACAGGGTTTTTTGCATCCAGAAGCTGCCGATGCCTTCTGGTCCAAACAGCACCTGAAAGTCCGGACCCCAGCAGACAGACGGTGAGCTCCCGGGGCCTGCCACAGCCCGCTTCCTTGCCTGGCATCTGCCCAGCTGACCTCTGGGACATGTCAGCAGCCATCCCCAGGCTTTCATATCACCTTGTGGTCCCTGCTTCCTTTCCCCACCTGGGCAGTGACTCCCAGGGAGTCCTCACTGAAGCAGAGCAGTGAATGAAGATAACAGCAGTGAGCATGCGCTGAACAAGCCTGGTGCCATTCTGGGAGCTTTACAGTATCAACTCACTAATCCTCACAGCAGCCTGGATGCAGGGGGCTACCGCTGTCCCTCTCCATGGCCATCTTTCTGGACCCCTTGGCAGAGGCTGTTCCCTTTCCTGCAGCTCTGCTGCCTGTTGCTCTGTACTTCTGCCCCTCCCCGCACTTGTCACTCCCTTGATGGCATCACTGCCTGTGCTTCTTCTACTCACCCCGTAACTGTGGGGAGGCCATGGGTCCCTCCTGAGTGCTCTCCTCACTTTCCATCCTTGCCCTGGGTGAGCGCTGTCATCCCACGGCCTCTACCACCGCCTGTGTGCTGGAGTGTGAGGGCAGGGGCCGCAGTACCATGATAAAGAATTGAGGTACTAGGGCTACTGAAAGCTTTTAATTGGTGGTGGTGGTGTGGGGGGCTGTGTATGTGACACGGCCAGATATCCATTTGGAAAAGCTTAGGGTCATAGTTGTGTGGGGTTGAGGGAATTGTGGTCCCGGGTTGAACAACAAGCACCTGGCTTTGGTGGTGAGAGGGCATGGAGAGTAGGCATGGCTTCCACCAGGTGGTCAGCCCAGTGGGACCCGATTTGGCACAAGTAGCAGGAGCAGATGAAGCCAGGGAGCTCCCAGCTTTCTAGCCGGGCTGAAACGGAGTGGGGTTTTAGTAGGAGAGGCCGAGCATGTGAACCATCTGCGGTCCCTGCAGGCAGGTGGACAGCAGCCACCCGGCCACGGGATCAGCCCTCTGGGAGTGCATGGGCCCGAGGGCCAGGGATGGTCTCTGTGCAGTTCTGTGACATCTGGGAGCAGGGTGAGCTTGTGCCAGGCAAGTGGGGCAGGGCAGAGCAGCCGCCAGCACCCACGATCAGTCTGGTAGGACAGGGTGTGACCCAGTGAGGGCTGGGTGGTCTTTGGATTTGGCAGTGAAGAGGTCACTGGTGACCTCAGCAAGAGGCGGTTCAGTGTAGAGAGGGACAGAGCTGGCCCGGCAGGGATGGAGCCTGAAGGGGAGGTGGGGGGGTGGCAGTGGGCACGTAGGGAGCTCCACAGGTGGGGTGTGGGGGCGTCAAAATTTGGTCGTCATACTTGACATCTTCGTATTCCTCACAAGGAAGTCACCAAGTCCTGATGACTCCTAAATGCCCCTCCATCTGTCCGTCCCCTCCTATCCCTCAGCCCATCCCTGTGACGCTGTACTGGCCTCTGAAGCGCTCCTTGCCCCCTGTCTCTTCCCGCTCCTCTGATGGCCGTCCCTTTTCTCCACCTGATGGACAGACTTGTGCTCTTCCCTCCAGTGCCGGCATCACCAGCTCCCCTTTCCAGGCCTACCCCGGGAGGCCAAGGGTTGGGGGCAGCAGCCTGGGCCAGCGGCTCCTGCCCCTCCCCAGGGAAAGGGAGGGTCTGCCGAGGAGGGGGTCTGAAGCAAGCGAGACCACGTTATGCTGGAGGAGGCGAGGAGAAGCCTGGAGCCGCCCAGGGTGACGTGGGAGGGGCTGCCACAGGGATGCTGGCACTATTGCAGTCCCCACAGTCCTGCTGGGCATATAGGGCTGTGGGTGGGGCAGTGGTGTGAGTCAGGCGAGGGCTCCCTCCCTGCCCTGGGAGCTTCTGAGTGGCTTGTGTCTCCACTCCTTTTTGGTGTCCTTCCAGTAAGGGCTGAGCACCCCTCCATAGGAAGTCTTGCCTCCTCTCCCCTGAAACAGCTGCCCACCCTCTGCGAGGGCCTGGCTTGTGAACACACACACATGTATTTGTGTGGGTGGTGGTGTGCGTGTGTCCAGTGTGCGTGTGCATGTGTGTGTGCGTGTGTCTGCGTGTGCCTGGACCCCCACTCACTGTGGTTCTCTTCCCCACAGGCTGCCCTGGGATGTGGGATAACATCACGTGTTGGAAGCCTGCCCATGTGGGTGAGATGGTCCTCGTCAGCTGCCCTGAACTCTTCCGAATCTTCAACCCAGACCAAGGTGGGTTTAGCCCAGATTCTCTTCAGAACACACTTGGTCCAGCCGGTTCCCCCAACTTGGCCCCAGGCCCTCCTGGGAGACAAGTACCTGAGACTGTGGGCAGAGATTTCTTGCTCCAGAGCTCGCAGCTGGTGGGGAGGATGAAGCCACAGACACCAGTGCATACATGGGGAGGGACATAGAAGCATTCTTTTGATGCGACGTTGTGCCCAGGTGCATGTGGGATGCGTCACTGTGTGTGGGAGCAGGGCTGTGCTCTCAGGCATGGGGGTCAATCTGGCTCTGTCACTTACTTCCTAGGGACCTTCAGCAAGACAGTCACCCCTCCATGGGGGTGACTAGTCTGTCCCATGGGAATGTGGCATGGCTCCCTCTCAGGGTGTCTCTGTGAAAGTAATGTGAAAAAGTGAACACGGATGTCACAGCACAGGACCTGGTGAATTTTAATGTTCAGTAGTAAATGTTAGCTGATGTTATCGTGACTGTCACTCATACAGCCACTGAGATTCCCAGAGCCAGGAGAGACGAGTGGGTGGGGTCACACAATTAGACACCCTCGGGCAGAGTGAGTGTGGAGAAGGCAGCTGGACACAGGACACTGACCTCTGTCACAGTCCTCTGCAGATGTGGGCACAGAGCCCGGCCCTCACAGCAGGCTAGCGCATACTCACCTTTGCCTAACAGAGCATTCTGTGTGCTCACTGCCCTTAGGCAGCTGTGAGCGCTCAGGAGAGGAAGGGAGGGGGTCTTGCCCTTGGGGGCTCCTGGGCTTCTGGGGAGAGGATACTGGCCACACGGGAAACTGTGTAGTCCATGTCTTGCAGATGCTGGCTTGGGGTCAGTATGTGGTGGCAACCCCCCTGTCCCCCACGCAAGGGCAGGCTGGTGGGCGTGGTTTCATGAAGGGCTCCATTTTCAGCGTGTCTGGTTTGCGGTTTCCAGGGTCATGGAAGCTCTATGGAGATACGCAGATCCATGCGGGCAGCCATGGGGTGGGCAGATTGGCTGTGCTCTCTGACACGGGATGTAGGGAGGAGGGCAGGGGAGAGAGGGCAGTGCTCTGCCCAAAGGCACCAAGCCCTAGTGGTCCCATCTCCGTTGGGGGTCGGAGGGTGGTGTCTGTGGGGAAGAGTGGCTGAGGATCACTTTTGTGGATGAGTCTGTGGGCTCTTCCAGGCCAGTTTCTGCCTTTTGGCTGGAGCCTTGTGAGCTCCCACAGAAAGCTGGTGTCCGGCCAGTCCACACTGGCTTTCTGCCCCAGACCCTGGCCCTCCACCACACCCCCTTGTGGGTGTCAAGGGAGGCAGGACAGCAGGCCGTGGGCGCAGAGTGGGGCTGGGCAGGGAGGGCTAGTGACGCTGGCTCCAGGCAGGTGATTCACCAAGAGCCATCCCCCGCCACTGAGCCTGGGCTGGGCCTTAGTTTGAGAAGTTTGAGAAGGAGGGGTGGGAGCTCCTAAGGGGATCAGAGGGGTCTGAGTTGTATGTGGCTGTGGGCAGGTCCTCTATGTCCTGGCCTCAGCTTCCTCCTTCACCAGCCTAAAGCTTAGGCTCATGTCCTTCTAGAAGTGGAGCGTTTCCAAGCTCTGCTCCAGCACTGAGTCCTGCCTGCCACTGTCCCTTGTCCTGAGAGGCAGAAGGCAAATTCACTTTCAACACCCCACTGTCTTGAATCCCTGGAGGGGAGGGGCTTGCAAGAGGTGGCAGAAGGAGAGAATGGCACATATTGGGGTCCCATCAGGACTAGAGAAGGTGGGGTTTATCTGTGATACACCCCACAGCCCCTCTGCACCCCACCTCTGGGGCCTGCCAGCCTCACCATCCACCTCCAGACGTCCTTCCAGCCCAGAGGAGAGTGGCGGTTGAACCCTTCCATCCTGAGGGGTTGGGGGCTGGGTGTGACCCAGGCCAGGCTAGGGGGTGAATTTCAAAAGGGGAGATAGGCAGGGGAGTGCTGCAGTGAGAGGTACAGTGTGAGTGGAGGGAAGACAGGAGCTGGTGGCAGCTGGTGATTCAGCTGGTGCCTACTTCATTCCTATACAAACCAGTGTAATCACTTCCTCCCTTCGTGCACTCCTTCCATTCAGTCATTTATTGAAAGTTTGTTGAACATCTACTCTGGGTCAGATTCTATGCCAAGACTCCTGCTTTTCAACAATGACAACAAAAGGCAAAATGAATCAACAGTAACATGAGATTTTGTTAAGATACGCTTTGCTGCAGACTCCCTCCCTCATGATGGCACCGTGAATGCGGTGTTACTTACACCTGCTTCTGAATGGTTCATTAAGGCGGGGCCTTTTGGCACCTCTGTTCACAAGCTTGATTGGTGAGACTTGCCTTAAGTACTTAGAAGGGAGAGAACGGAATTTCTCATTTTATTTCTTGGTTCTCAGGTAGCTCATGATGGTAGTTGTGGCGGTGCAGGATGTGGGAGATACTGGAGATACAGGAGCATCGACCTCTCTCCTGCTCTCCCATGCCTCTGCCCATTTCTGTTCTGGAGGTAGTGGTAGAAGTCTCCAGTGTCTGGTTGCTCCCCAGCTTGGAGTCCTCATGCCTTCTGGGCCCCCTGCAGAGCCTCCCTGTAGAATTTGAGGGTGGCTAGGGGGAGGAAGTGAGCAGCAGGACTCTGTGAGAGCAGACCCTGACTTCAGCCCCACACTTACCCCTGTGTTCTCTCTCTCTTTCTCTGTTTCAGTCTGGGAGACTGACACCATCGGTAAGAGGAATCCTGGTAAGGACAGACCACTGTCCATCTGTTCATCCAGCAGGAGGCCAACCTCAGGAGATCCCAGGCTCTGGCTGCTGGGGTGGGGTGGGGTGGAATGAGAGACTCAGCAGGGGTCAGGTCCTCCCCTCCTATGCAGCCCCACACCTTGGCCATCCTGGTGGGAAACAGGAATATGAAAGACACAGACCTTGACCTCAGCATCCTCATGGGCCTGTTGGGAGGATGAGACTCACAAAGGAGGGGTTAGAAAACAAGCCCACATATGTGCATATGGCGCATGCATGTGCATACTTACAGGTGTGGATGTATGCATGAGTCCATGCAGATGCTGCCAAGTCCAGGCTGAGAAGTTGGAATGTACATCAAGCAAGAAAACAGAAAAGACCAAATGATGCAGCATGCAGTTAGAATAGTGAAGAGGTCGGGGGAGGCTTCCTGGGGGAGGTGGCATGTCAGCTGGGTCTTGGAAACAAGAGTGGAGGGGAAACGGGTTTATTGCTAGCAGGGGATTTGGCTTAAGAAAACGTTCGTAATAAGAATAAAGAGTAGAGACAGAAGGAGAAAAATGGTCTGAGGGTGAAGTCTTCGGAGTTCTGGGTTCCCTTTGATGAAGTTTTAGAGGCTGAGATGGAGGGTTGGGCACCAAAGAAGAAACCTCAAGCCCTGGGCCCATGTTCTTTGCCCTTTTTTTTTTGAAAAGGTCCAGTCCTCCTTTTCCGTTTCCTCCCATTCCTGTACACCCATTTCTGTTTCTGGTGGTGGGGTGGTGTGGTCTGGGTCCTGGACAAGTGTGAGCATCACAGAAATGCAGACCCAGGGAGGCAGGTGTGAGAAGTGGCACAGCTAGTATGTGTGGTGCTGCTGCTTGGCTGGGACCCTCCCACCCCCAGTCCCTCCAGCCCGGGGGCAGCCTAGGTCCTCCAGAGTGGACGGTCAGCAGGGGCTAACGTGGCCAGTGATAAGCCAGGCATTTTGACACATGCCATGTCTGTGTTTTGCAGATTTTGATTTTACTGACAGTAATTCCTTGGATCTCTCAGGTAAGGGGATAGGGCGAGGTTGACTGAGGGCTGGCTGGAGGGAGGGCCTCTGCTGCTACATGTGAGCTTTGAGTTCCTCATTTCAGGTCAGGTTCTGCCCCTCGGTGGCTGTGTGCTCTTTGGCAGAAATGTGTTTCTTCTTTGATAAAGCTCCCAGTTCTCTCATGGAAAATTGTACTTGAGCGCATAGACAGAATATCATACATACAATTTTGGGGGATCTGTGGATCTCTTGAAGCTCCTGTGTGGACTCCAAGTAAAGAAGTCCTGGATTATGTGGTCCCTGAGAGTTTTTGAACTGCAGTGTGTAGAACAGTGCTTCTCAAACTAGACTTGTGTGTCACAGTCACCTAGTGGCTTGTTAAAATGCAGATTCCTGGGCTGCACCCCACAGTCTCTAGTAGGCCTGGGGGTCTGGGAATGTACATTTTTAGCTGTCTCCCAGGTGATCCTGATGGGCTGATCTGGGGAAGGTGCCCACTTTGGGAACCACTGCCCTAAAATTCTGTGCTCCTATGAAGTTGCTGCAGCAAAAGAGCCCAGTGAAGTAGGCTCTGTCACTGCGGGGTTTTGACAATCTGGAGAGCACTCCACCTTCCGGAGATTTCTAGCAGAACAATAGAGTGGCAAATTTACAAAACTGTTCTGAATGAAAAGTCTTCTACTTTTCTGAGCCTACACTGTTATAAAAAGAAGAAAGAAGGAAAATAATAGAAAGGAAATGGCTTTTCCCTCTAGGATGCTGTTTTAAAAAAATAGTTTTTCAGAGCAACTTCCCTTTCCTCTTCCCACCACCCTGATGTGGGCACAGCAGAGGGCAAATGAGGCCCAGGGAGGGGAAGGACTTGGCTGAGGCGATGGTTCTCCTGGGATGCTCAGACTTTATGAAAGAAATGTTCAGAAAAACTTGTCAGGAAGGTGCCAGCTACGGCTGAGGCAGATTTGCTGGAGGAAGGGACAGTTTGGCATCAACCGTGGGCAGAAGTGAACTCCTTTCCTCTCCCCAGGCCTGCCAACCTTCTCCCGGCCCTGCGCCATGGAGCTCAGAATTGGGGATGTGGGGGAGGCCAGTCTCCTCACTCTGAGCAGAGCTCTCCTTTCTGGCAGGGTCACCCCCTCTGCCACATCCCTAAGTCCCAGGAAGTGGCATTTCTGACTTTCTTGGCTAAAGAGAACTGGCCTTAAGTCTTCCGACTCAGCCAGCAAGGACAAGGTTGGAAAAGTGGAGTGGGCCCCTCCCGTGACCTCAGCCTCCTGCCGAGCATCTGCTCAGCCCACTGCCCTCTTTGCCTCCTTCCCCAGCTCCCAGACGTGGCCCCGGCCACAGAGGGAAGATTCTGTCCAGTGGTGTGAGTGCTGGAGCCCCTTTTCTGCAGGTGTCTCTTGTTCTACGTAATTTCCTGGTCCTTGAATCCTGTGAAGGGAAGACCCATCCCCATGTGTCCTGATACACCAGATAAAGTCCCCAGCAGCCATTCTGGGAACAGGTGTCAGTCTGGGTCCTGAGATGCCAGGCTGGAGGAAAAGGGGCTCTCGCCTTCTCCCCTCCCCTGAATATCAGTGGCCCACCCAGACAGACCATCGGTGAGGGGAGAATGAACTGAGCAGTCATTAAAGGCTAACACAGCTCCAGGCAGGGTGAACACCAGCAGGACTCTACTCTGCAGCCAGCAAATGACTTTTTCAGTGGCCATGACTGACCCCACCCACTTGGGTGTCCCACACAATGGCCTTTAAAGTCAGTCAAAAGGAAAAGTACATTAGTGACAGGAAACAGATCTCCAAACCCTAAAAGGCAAAACTTTTTTAAAAACCTAAATGTATCTTAATAAAATCCTATGCTTGGTTAGTGGAGGTCTGATGGTTGTTAATTAAGCAAGCCACATGTCCCTTTGGTGCGGGATGTCACAGCTTCTGGGAGGCCCAGAGCCAAGGGAAAGCATCACCTACAGTTGTGTCTTCAAGGTGTGCCAAGGACCCCACAGGCACCTGGGATGATTCCTGGGTGCACCTGGATCTCCTGCATGAGCGTCCCTGGGAGTGGGGCTGGAGTGTGCATTTGTGATCAGTCTCTGGGAGCTTCTGCATATTGACAGTTGAGAAGTGCTGATGCAGGGCCCAGGGAGGGGTGGAGGACTTTCCCTGGCTAGTGTTTGGGGATGTTCCCAAAGGGAGGCGGGCTGGGATTTGGCAGGCTCAGCCCTCAGCCTAGGTTAAGAGCTCAGCTTGCCCGCCTCCCGGCAGCATCCTCAGTGAAGGCTGAACTCAGAATCATCAGCACCCACTGATTCTTGAACCTGTGTCCCAGGGTTTCCCAGTTGGACACTGTGGGTTTCCAGGCATTCCCACTTAAGTGATTTTTGCAGATGAATTTTGGAGCCCTCTGAGGTCATCTCTGTGCCTCACTGAGCTCTATTTTCACTGCAGTCATGGGGGTTGTGAGCCGGAACTGCACAGAGGACGGCTGGTCTGAGCCTTTCCCTCATTACTTTGATGCTTGTGGGTTTGATGAAGATGGATCTGAGACAGGGGACCAGGTGAGTGTCTGCATGCCACCAGAGGTGGCGGGGGAGGGGGCAAGGAAACTTAGGTCTGTAGACAGTACTCATGAGCTCCTGCTGTGTACCCATGCCAGATGCAATGAGGGCAAGCCATTCATTCACTCCTGGGGGCTGTGAAGCAGCTGGTATGGTGCCCAAATCCTCCACCCCACCACATGCCTCCTGTCACCCTGGCTGCTCTTCTTATGGCCCAGCAACTGCAGGGTTCAGGGCCCAGCAGGGGACTACCTGGTCCCTTCACCAGGCTAAGGCTGCTGTCGTAATTGGTCAGCACTCTTGCCTTCTGTCAGCATTTTTTGAGCATCTGCACAACGGCTGACCCTGTGCAGAGGGGCAAGGGATGGTACATGTGGGGAGAGCGAGATCAGCAGGAGAAGGGAGGGAGGCGGAGCTGGGCCTAGAGGTGGGCTGGGCCTGCCTAGGAAACTGTGTGCAGGTTGGAGGGAGCTGGGGCTGGGGACAGGCCCCACGTGGAGCCCTGCATGTCCTGTGTCCTGCTCCAGGATTATTACTACCTGTCGGTGAAGGCCCTCTACACGGTTGGCTACAGCACATCCCTTGTCACCCTCACCACCGCCATGGTCATCCTGTGTCGCTTCCGGTGAGACCCCCAGCAGCAGCCCACCCCTGCCCAGAGCTGGCCGGGGCCTCAGAGGCTTTGCTCATCTCTCCCACACCCCCTCCTCCACCTGGATATCATCTTGGAAGCTCCCCTGGAAGGCATTTCCCCCACCCCTAGCATAGCAGATGGGAAACTTGAGCCCAGAGAGGGTAACCAGCTTGTCCAGGGCCACACTGCCAGGCAGAACCTAAGCAGGAGACCTCATTTTGTCTTCCAGATAGAGAGTGGTTGCAGGAGGGAGAAGTCTGGCCGTGTTGCGCAGTGGGGCCAGATTACAGGGGCCTGGAAGTCAGTGAGGATTTAGGGAGGTGGCAAGAAGGGGGGTGGCCTCATAGGGGGACCCCTTGAGATAAAGCCGTGGAGTTGGTCTGGAGCAGTCCCTTCTGAGTGGAGGGTGTGAAATGCTTTGGAGCTCACTGCTGGGTTCAAGGCTTCTTCCTGCCTGGCCCGCTTGTGTAGGAAGCTGCATTGCACACGCAACTTCATCCACATGAACCTGTTCGTGTCGTTCATGCTGAGGGCCATCTCTGTCTTCATCAAAGACTGGATCCTGTACGCGGAGCAGGACAGCAACCACTGCTTCATCTCCACCGTGAGTGAGCTGCACGGGACCTGCCGCTCCAGGACTCGCTCTTCCTGTGACACCCTGCAGGTTGAGTGTGTTCCTGCAGGTTAAAGCGTTGCCCCTGCTTAACTTGGAAATCCAGGAGTCAGTATGAAGTTATGAGTAGCCAATGTCAACATCACTTCCAGCCAAAATGCTTTCTGTCCCTTGGCCTGGGTGTTGTACTTTGCAGAGCAGTTGAGGAGGGTTGGGTGGGACTGGCAAGTCCTACTTGACTGACGAGGAGACTGAGGCTCAGAGAGGGCTTGCCTGGTCCCTGGTCATTTAACTAGCCTGTGATGGAGCCCAGGGGTCTTTCCAGACACCTCCCAAGTTGATACCTTTGGAGACCGTAGTGTGCAGAGCAGCTGGGATTTGGTGGGCTTGAATAGGAAGGACAGTCTGGAGCCCAGGCCTTGAATGAGAGGGCATGCTTGGGCAGGGGTCTCTGTGAGGTTTCTTAGATCTTTGGGATGTTTGCGCTGAACACGCTAGAGCCGAAGGGCCCTCGATCCTCCCCTGGCACTGTTGGGCTGGATTGTCACGGTTCGCGTGGGGGTGGGGCGAGGAGCTCACACCACCCTCGCCTTGGCATCTCCCTGCAGGTGGAGTGCAAGGCTGTCATGGTTTTCTTCCACTACTGCGTCGTGTCCAACTACTTCTGGCTGTTCATCGAGGGCCTGTATCTCTTCACCCTCCTGGTGGAGACCTTCTTCCCCGAGAGGAGATACTTCTACTGGTACACCATTATTGGCTGGGGTAGGTCGCTGGCATGGCTTGGACGGCTCAGGCCTCGTGGCCAGTGTGTCCTTGGTTCCGCTTCAGGGCGCATCAGGTGAGGAGGGGCACTGCCCCACACTAGGCTGATGGCTGCTGCTAGTGCCCGTTCTTGCTCTTCTTGCCCGTGGGAAGCCCACCGTCCGAGGGGGACGTCATGCCCAGGAGGCCTTCTGAAGGGAAAGATAGCCCTAGGACTGGGGGAGACACAGACCCCAGGAGGTCTGGGTGTGAGGGACAGGGTCCCCAGGAATTCTGAGCCTGAGGGGACGCTGGGCATGTTGGTTTTCCTGTTACCATGGGCTCTTCTTCGTGCCCTTCCAGGAACCCCCACTGTGTGTGTGTCGGTGTGGGCGACGCTGAGGCTCTACTTGGATGACACAGGGTGAGTACTTGCCCAGAGCACAGAGTAGACGCTTAGGGATGGGTTCTCAATGGCTGCTCTGACTTTACATGAACTGCCCCCTGACGACCACACAGCCCTGTGCAGGGGGACCCCCCACCCCCGCGTCTCAGCCAGCAACCCAGCAGGAGAATGTGCAAGGTTTCTGAGTCCCTCTCTGCATCTGGGCCCAGCTCTGTGTCTGTTTACCTTTTAGGGAGGGGTGGGAGAATGTGGAGGGTGAGGTCGCACCCAAGAGCCCTGGGTCTGAAGGGGAACATGACCCTTCCCAGGAGCCCCTTGGTGACCCTGACTCCTGGGCTCTAATCCCTGCCGTGACAGGGCAGCAGAGGGGAAGATTGGGGTTCTGGTCTGCAGCCCACTGGAGAGCTCTCCTAGCAAAGCCCCTCCTCGGGGATGTGGGGGGAAGAAAGTGACGGACACCCAGCTAGCCAGGGCAGTGTCCTGCAGGCGTCTGGGCTGAGCCCTGGATTTGATCTCTGTGTCTGTCCGTCTTTCAGCTGCTGGGACATGAATGACAGCACGGCTCTGTGGTGGGTGATCAAAGGTCCTGTGGTTGGCTCTATAATGGTGAGTGACCTTGGGACACAGAGGCAGGGAAGAGACAGGGCCCTGGGCAGACAGGCATGTGAGGAGGGGAAATGAAAGGGTCGCCACACAAGTGACCCTTGTCCTTTGTCATGGCTGTATTATATACTGGATATGGACACACAAATTATTTAGCTGTTCCTCTAGTGCTGGATATTTATATTGTTTCATTTTTCTTCATTATGAAAGATGTTCTAGGGCTAGTTTTGTGAATAATTTTGAGCATGTGGATATATTTCTTTAGAACAAATCTCTAGAAGTGGAATTGCTGGCTCACAAAGGGTGCACATTTAAAATTTCAGATCCCAAATTGTCTTACAGAAACCTTTTAACAGTTTACACCTTCTCAGGAAGAGCGGCTTCTGTCCCCATGACACTGTCTGCACTTGTAACATCAATCATTTACATTTTTGCACAGTCTAAGGAGAAAAATGGTAGTTAATTGTCTTAATTTCTCCATATTGCTAGTGTGACTGAGCATTTTTTCCCAAACATTTATTGACACTTTTTTTCTATTCTGCATATTCCTGTTTATTCGTTTTGCTCATGTTTCTAGCAAATTGTCTTTCTTACTGTTTGAAGGATAGTAACACTTCACTGGTCATGTACGTGGTAAGTGTATTTCCAAGGCCATGTAACTTCTATACAGTCTAATCGTAAGGTTTTTTCTTCATGAATTCCAAGCCTTATTTCTTGTTTAGGAAGGTCTTTCCTAGATAAGATATAAAAAGATTCTTTTTAATTGTTTCGTAACACTTTTGTGGGTTGAACTATTACTGTACATCTTTAATCCAGCTGAAATTTTATTTTTTGACTGGTCTGAAACGATATTTAGTTTTATTTTTTTAGTGGGTGGACATTCCACCCTCTCAATCCTTTTTATTGAATCCTTTCTCCACTATGTTGAAATGTTATTTTGTAATAAACACTCAACGTACTCATCTTTGGTTCTAGACAGTTCTGTTCCGTGCTGCTAATCTATATGTCTGTTCCCATGGCAGATACCCCATAGTGCTAGTTACTGCAACCTTGTAGCATGTTTCGATACCTGGTATGCAAATTTTCCCTTCATTATTCTTTTTTTTTCTCTTTCGAAATCTCTTCCCCATTTACTCTTTGAGGTAGACTTATCAAGTTTCAAAGAAAAAGTCTGGTTGGGACTTTTTTTTTTTTAGGAATTTGTATAGTAATTACATTGATTTTATAGACTAACCTGGAGGAGAATTGATTTTCTTAAAAGATTGAGTCTTTCTCTGCAAGAATGTGGCATGATTCTCCATTTATTTGGTCTTTCTCACTAAGTCACTTTCGTAAAGTTTTCTAGTATTCTTCCTTGTTTTTGTTACGCTTACCTCTAAGGTGTTTTCCCGTTTGGGCTTTTATTGGGTCTAGGAATTATTTTTTCATTATATTTTCTAGTGGGTTGCTGCATGTATAGGGAAGCTGTTGGGTTTTTTGTATTTTTTCTTAGTTACATTTTTGGACTGATACCAGTTCTTACCCCTTTTCAGTTGGTTCTCATGGTTTTTCTAGGTAGAAAATTGTATAATCTGCAAATAAAAATAGTGTTTGCTTTTCCTTTCCAATATTTGTCCCCTTTATTCCTTGTTTTCATAGGGGATGCTACTTGCTGTAGCTTTTGGCAGTTACCCTTCATTGAATTAGTTTCTCTTCCTGGCTTGTTTCAGTGTGTGTTTTTTAAAAATCAAGAATGAGTGCTGAATTTTAGCAAATGTGTTTTGGAGACATTCATTGAAATAATCATTCCCTTAGTGATGGGCATGTATAGTATTATAATTTTTCTTCATCACGAACAATGCTAGAAGGAATATATTTGTGCATATCTTGAGCATGTGTGAATATGTCTTTAGAATAAATCTCTAGGAGTGGAACTTCTGGGACAAGGGGTGTGTACGTTTAACATTTTCATGGATACTAAATTGCCCTCTATGAGCAAGGTACAGGAGTGCTCATTTCCGATATTTTGCAAATCTTTGTTGATGTTCCTGTTACTGAGTTATTTGCCAATCTTATGGGGAATAGTGGAAGCTTATGTTTTAATCTGCAATTATAACAAATATTAGTACAGTTTTTCTTTTGCATTCCTGGCATAAAATCTTTATGGTCATGATCTGTTTATCCTTTTAATGTGTTGCTAAATTTTGTTTAGTTTCTGCATTGCTCTTCATAAGTTCTGTGTGCATGTGTGTGTGCATGTGTGTGCATGTGTGTGTGCATGTGTGTGTGTGTGTGTGTGTATGTGTGTCTGTGTCTGTTTTCTGTCTTTAGTTTTTGTAGCAGGATTTTGTTAGCCTCATAGGTAATGTGGGAACTTCTTATTTGCTTTAAAACAATTAAGCAGCAGGTAGATTACATCTTCCTTCAAGGTATTCTAAACTTTTGTTCCATCAGATTATACGGGGGCTGGGTGCCTTTTAGTGCATACATCTTTGACTACTTTTAAAATTTCTTCTGAGGTTATTACTCTACTCAGATTTTTTACATTTTCTTAAGTTAATTGTGATAATTTCAATTTTTCCATTTTGTTTGATTTTTTCTTACAGTTTAAAATATTCTGTACATCTGTTGTCTTGTCCTCTTTCTCACCCCTAAATTTGTTTAATTGTATTTTCTCTGCTTTGATTGACTTAACACATGCGGTTAGCAGTGTTTACTAAGCTAAATTCCAGGCACTGATTAGATGTTTGGAGAACATGTAGTGGAGAACGAGATTGACAGAATATTGCCTTCACGGAACGTGCTTTATCATTCTACATGATCTGTAAAAGTGAACAAACAAAATTTTAATTTTATTGATCAAGTCTCCTATTTTTTCCTATTTCTTTTTTTATGAAATTTTGCTGTTATTAATTTCCTTCTTGCAAAAGTTAAATTTGTGGTAATCTTTGCTCAGCTTTAGATTTTAATGCTTAATTATTTTCAGTATTTATTGTTTTTTAATGAGCTCATTTTAGGCTCTCCATTTTTTTCTCCAAGGGCCGCTTTGGCTACATCCCAAACACGTCCATGTGTAGTCCTTTCATTGTGCCTCATTTCTATTTAAATAAATAGAAACCCTCCCTCCTCCTTTCTCACCATACACAGAACTTCCCACATAGTTTAGGAAGCTTTTGTCCCTGATCTTTATCTGATGGCAGTTGCTGCTACTGCTAGTCCCAGGCAGTTTTTTAATTAGTAACACTTGTGGCTGTCCCTTCTGGCTCCCCATATTTGATGACTCTGAGCTTGGAGTTTCTCCAGAAAACAGCTCTCACCTCTGCAAAATTGCCTTCTCTCTATCTTTTTTGGGTTGTAGTTTTCCCATCACCCTGATCCTGTTTTCTCTTTCTCTTTCAAAAATTGCTCTCTTTTTGGGCTCACTCAGGGTACCCTTTCCTACCTACCAGGACTCCTGTGGAATCCTTTTTCTTCTCTGTCTTCCTTTGCTGCCGTGATACTGTGCGAGGCTGGGGAGAGAAATGAGAGTTCTCGTGCTGCCGTCTTGGATTAGAAGTCTAGGTGGGATCTTGGCTAGATGAGGGGAGTGTCCTGTTGGGGGAATAATAGCCTAAGCAGAGGCAGTGGGGTAGAAAGTCTTTGCCCAGAAATCATTCCCAACTGCTTTTTCTTTGCTCCTCAGGTTAACTTTGTGCTTTTCATTGGCATCATTGTCATCCTTGTGCAGAAACTTCAGTCTCCAGACATGGGAGGCAATGAGTCCAGCATCTACTTGTAAGTACCACTGTGTGGATGCCCAGCCATTTCCGACAGCTGTGTGGGCCCTGCACTTAGATCACAGGCAGAAGAAGGCCTGAGCATTGCTGACAGAGTGACCTAGCATGGGCATTTGCAAGGTTTCTTTCTGGTTACAGTACCTTTAAGATATAGTTGCCCTCCCAGCTTTCAGCCAACCCAGGAGCTGCTGATCTTCATGGTTATTACATGGGAGAGAGAAAGAGACTGACAGAGCCTGTGTGACACTAGGAAAGCCAAGATGGCAAATGTCAATTCCCCAGGGTAGTTAGGGTTTTGGTTGTTTAGAGCTGGGATTCCTTCAGGGATCCTGGTTCTGTGGGAAGTGCAGAAACACTACTGGATACACTACTGGGTACCTGCTCTCCCCACCCCTAGTGTGCAGAAGTTGCTTGGTCCCCACTAGCGAGTCAGGTTGCCATTCTCACCGGTCTGGGTGCTGGAAGGGGGATTCTTTCTCTCCTCCACCTTCCACTGGGGCAGCTCTACCTCTGCACCTGCTCCTACTTCCTCAACCGCCTCCTTCCTGAGCCAAAGGACATCTGATTTATTTGGGATTATTGGTGTTTGAGGGCAGCCTCTTACTATTAAGTATAGGGCTTTCTCCACTGTAGCCATTTGATGTCCCAGAAGTATTTTTGCACCATGTTTGTAACAGCTAGCCCCAGCCTGCTCTGTCCCACCCCTCTCCTGGCTCTGTCCCATTCTGGAATCAGACAGAGCACCTTCTGCCTTGCCCTTCTGGCCTCATGAACAGGAGTGTGACCAGCTGGGTGTGTGGGATGCCAGGGAGGGAGGGAGGTTATCCCCTGTGGTTGGCTGGAGGGGCTGGATGGGCACAGTCTGATTCTGAGGGCCGTCCTTGGGGTCTGTCCATTGGCAGGGCACGACCCCAGGCTTGCTTCCTCAGTTCATTCAGAAGAGAGCGGGTTAGAGGGAGCTGAGGTATATCCATAGCATTGTTGGGTGCTTAGTCTTGCCTTCCCCAGACACCCTGACCTGAAGCTGACAGCTTTGGGGGTCTGTCCATTGGCAGGGCACGACCCCAGGCTTGCTTCCTCAGTTCATTCAGAAGAGAGTGGGTTAGAGGGAGCTGAGGTATATCCATAGCATTGTTGGGTGCTTAGTCTTGCCTTCCCCAGACACCCTGACCTGAAGCTGACAGCTTTAATGGCTGCCTGGTGGACAGCATGTGGGACAGCAGAGAGACCCCCACAGAGGGCTCCCCCAGCCCTCCAGCCATTCTGGAGAGAAGGAGAGGCAAGAACTACTCAGAGACCAAATCCAAGCTCCTTGCCTAGGCTCCTTGGGGATTTCCTGAGGAGGGGGAGCTTGCTCTTGGGGCTGGGGACTAACACAGGGCCTGGGTTGTCCACCCATTTTTTCTCTGCCTGTGCAACAATTACATTATATTGGAAAAGACACTCCTTTTTTTTTTTTTGCTATCCATTTACTGTCTTTTTGTTTTTTTCATGTTTTTGCAAGTTTTAACCAACCCCTGCTTATATGTGTATATTACATAGTAGAAAATTGTTCATTGATCTAAGTTATTGAGTCTCAGAGGCCCTGTACTGGGGGCTAGTGAGCTGGGCCCCTGCTGCTGCCTAAACTTCCCTAGAGAGCATCCCTGCTTTCATCTCAAGGACTCACAAAATAGGGTCCTTGCTGCCCTCCCCTCGCTGTCCAGTGTCAGAAACCATGTCCTTGTGTCTGGCCTCCATTTCTCCTGCTTGACTGTGGGTCAGCTCCCACATTAACACTTATTTCTGATTCTTAAAGCTGGCAGGTAGCTAAGTTGGTCTCATCTCTCATTTGAGCTCTAGCAGCCTTGCTCTCCACCCTTCCCAGGAGGATCTGTTTCTTCTTCTGAGGCCCCCTGGGACTTCTTCTCTGGGGAGTCCTCCCAGCCTCCCCTGACTCTACCTGTGCAGGGACACACACAGGGGTCAGCCTTAGCCTACATAAGGACACTCTGCTGAACCCTGAACACACTTTGCCAGCTCAGACATCCTATCCCAGGCAGCAAGCACCCCCATGGTCTGGTGGGAAAGATGTGTGGGCCAGGGCTTCCGGTTATTCACAGACTAGGAGCTGCCAGTGCCTTCCTAATGCATAGATAAGAACCGTTTGTAATTTGCACATGCTTTATGCATGTAAGTATTAATCCACAACATTTAGAGAACCAACTAGTTGGTTTATTTATATAGTGTAAAAGATCCCCTTGCAATCTCAGCATATCCTTATATTTTTTTGAGAAAGCCAAACTTCTGCTAGTCTCAAAGCCCCAAAGATTAAAAACTCAGGTGGATGAGGTCTGTGAGCCAGGTGGGAGGGCCAGGGCAGGACAAGGGATCTGCTTGATCCCATTAAACTCAGCAGCATGTTTGAGCGCCTCTAGGGTTGCGGAGACCCTGTTGGTGAGTGTGAGTGATAGTCTGAGTGACAATGCCGCTGAGGACTGCAGAGAGCACTTAAAAACACTTGCAGCTCGGTCTGTGCGCATTTAATGCTCGTGGACACCCAGCGAGTCTGGGGGGATAGGTAAGCACTTTGTGGAGTAGTATCCCCATTTTCACCTGAGGGAACTGGTTATCAGCGATGTGGCATGAATCTGGTAGGAAGGACTGAAGCCATAACTACAATGCAGGCAGGCCCTTGACTCCAAGCTTGACAGTACCACCATACCTGTCCTCAAGGAGTTTACAGACAGGAAGATGGTGTTAAGCGGGTGTACAAAATAAAGCTTCCTGGAAATAGAGGCCCCCGGCAGGTTCCAGCCTTGTGTAACAGTGCCCCCACCCCAGAGTGCTTGGAGGAAGAGTTGGCTTTGAGCTGGGAGGCGTCTGCCCTGGGAGGAGGGGAGAAAAATGTGGGAAGGGGGTGGGAGGAGAGGGAGATTCCAGGGCAGTGCCTGAGTCCCCTTGGGCACCAGAGTTATGTGCTGGGCTGAGAAGCCCCTTCAGATCTGCCCACAACCACTCTCCGGTTTTTTCCTCTGTTTCCAGAACAAATTTAAGCCTGGGAGTCCCCAAGAAAGCCCGAGAGGACCCCCTGCCTGTGCCCTCAGACCAGCATTCACTCCCTTTCCTGTAGGTTGGTTCCAGCTGCTCAGGTGATAAGGGTTTGTCCTCCGTAGACCAAGCCGATGCTCCTGACCACACATCAGAAGGACCTGGTGGGGTCTGGGGCCCGCAGGGGACAGTGGCACTGTGCCTCCTGCACTCACTCACTCTCCTGGTGCTCCTGGTAGGAGTGGCTGGGCTCAGGACTTGGGCTGTGGCCAGAGGTGGAGTCAGGGGCTGGGTCAGGGCTCAGCATGGCCCACGGGCAACTTGGTCTGGGGCAGGGGACAGGGCTCAGTCTGAGGCTGGGGTTGCCATTCAGCCTGGGGCAGGGCAGGGACTAGAGTTTAGCTCTGTGAACAACTAACTTGTTCAGAAGGGGAAAGGGTGTGGTTTCCAGGGTGGACACCAATTGTGCAGGGACAGCCTCAGCCCCGGCTCTGGAGTGAGCTGGCTTCATTCCCGGTGGTCTCCCCCTGGAAAATGGGCATTGGAAGCTGCATCTTGGATCTGGGATGGGAGGAGGGAACACCCAGCTCTACCCTCCTCCGAGTCTCCTCAGCTCCATCAGGGAGGGTGACACACACCTCTGGAGACAAGCCATGCCATGGCAAGGCGGAGGTGCAGCCAGGAAGCTTTCAGTCCAGGGACTTCACCCACAGCCAGAGGCTCCTGGGTCATGTGGGGCTCCATTCTCCACTTCCAGAGCACCGCCCCCCTGCCTAGGAGCACCCCAGCCTCACACTTCCTGTTAGGTGTCAGCAGCAGGGAATTGTTACCCTCGCTTTGCAGATGGAGAAACTGCGGACCAGAGAAGAAAAGTGGCACCACCTGAGATCACCCAGCCAAACAAAGTCAGTGGCCAAACAAAGCCTTGAGCTCAGGTGCCCCGACCCCACACCAGGGCCCTTCCGTGCTGTCCAGGAGAACAGAGGGCTGGTGTGTCCTCATGGCAGGGAGAATCTGGAGGTGGGCGGGGAAGCCCCCAGGATTTGCTGAGCTGTGCTCTGGCTGGGGTACCAGTGTGGTGGGGAGTGCTTCCTGGGGACTGGGTGGAGTTCTGGTGGTACCCAGCATCGTAGCATCAGGAGGGACCCTGGAGTACATTCAGCTCAAACCACCATGCTCTGTGGACGTCCAGGTGTCCAGTACTACACTGATCCCTAGGGTCACAGAGGTGAAGGAGGCAGGGGTGCTGCCTGCGAAGGGCTCCCCACATGGGTCTCTGTCTAGCATCCTGCTGGCTGTTTCCTAGGTCTGCAGCCCAGGCAGCCCTGCACACAAAGGCCACTGAGGCCTTTGTGGAATTTGGCCCCCGTGGAAACCAGGTGCTGGATCCCTGGGTGGGAGGTGAGAGTGCTGAGACGTGGAAATGGCCTTGACCTTCCTGCGGACACACAGCAAAGCCATGGCACAGCCAGGCTGGGAGGCAAGGCTCGCTGATGTGCAGCCGTGGGTGTGGTGGCCCTGCACCTGCTGTGGGGGTCTCCCACCTGCCGGTTCAGGCTGTCCCTGTTCTCTAGGCAGCTCCCACTCAATGCCCTTGCCTGAGTTTCTTAGCCTCTCTTGGATCCAACTCAGAATTGTCCTCATCAGCCAGCCTAGGTTTGTGTCCTCCTCCTGAGTTTCTTTTCTCTTTCCACTATTTGCCCTGAGTTTTCAGAGATTCCAACATCTCTTTCTGTCTCTGGCTTTTCTACCCTTTCTTGCACCATTCTTTTCAGTGAATCCTTTTGCACAGTCACAGAAAGTTTGGGTCAGGGGAGTGTTTGGGAGGACAGGGACTTCCCTCCCAGATCCGTCTGTCCTGAGCACCCAGCCGGCTATTCATCCTCCGTCCCTGTCAGAACCAGGCACCTGCACACAGTGCAGGGTTTCTCGGCTGACTTGTCACTAGATGATCTTCAGAACACTTCCAAACAATCTTTCCAAAAATCAGAAGAGTCTTTTTTTACTGTCAAAATATGTAGGACCCAAGAAGGGCGGGGACAATTTAGAAGCTAAAGAAAGAGGGTTGTAGATGAAGCTTTAGAATTCAGGGTGAGGCTTTGAGCTTGGTGTGTCGGAGGCAGGGGCTCTAGGTTGGGGTCTTGGGCTCCTGGACCCTGGTTTCTGTGGTTCACTCAGGGTGTGATTTAAGGGTCACTGGGCATAGGAGAGACTAGCTCACCTTCATCTGGGCAAAGAAGATAATGCTTTTGAAGAATAGAATAGCTACCACTCCTAAATACTCAGTGAAGCTCTTTTAGTTATTGAAAAAACAGACTTCTTTGAGTCCGTCTCTGTATGTGTATGAAACAGACCTTTGACACTCCGTGGAACTTCTTGGGTGCATGAAGGCCTCACGATAGTGCTTCTCAAGCTTTGATGTGCTTGTGGATCACCTGGTATCTGTTAAGAAGTGCAGATTCTGAGCCAGCAGGTCTGGGGTGGTGCCAGAGCCTGCACTTCTAACAAGCCCTCAGGTGGAGCTGATTGATGCTGATGGTCTGGGGACACAGTCTGCGTAGCGAAGCATCGAACCATCTCTCTGTGCTCCTCTTCTAGAAAACGGGGTGTTTCTCTTCTTCCCAGTGTGGGGTGAGCTGAAGGCTGCTGCTTATTAAGTGAAAACCACAAACCCAAAGAGGCACAGATGCTTGGGCAGGCCTGGGCTTGACCCATCTTGGAAGTGGGTGGTACAAATTCTTGCCTTAGCGAAATGACATGTCACCACCTGTCAGTACCTTCAGACTTCCTCTCAAAGAGTGGGAGTCACAAGCAGTAAATCCAGGAGTGCCACAGGTCTAGTCTCTCTGCATGTCTGTCCTCATTCGCATCAGATCACACCCGGTTTATTGACTCGCTGGCCTGTACCAGGAGCGCCACATGGCACCTGAGGAGGGTGAGTGAGATGGCAGCTCTGCTGTAGTCTGATGAGATGACACAGCTCTTAATCCATCTCTCTTATGTCTGTCAGGGAAGAGAAAGAAGCGTCCATGGCTTGTGCCAGCCCGTGCTCGAGCAGGACTGTGCAGGGCTGGAGCGGTGGAGAATCAGCCTGAGACCTCTCTGAGGAGATGGAAGCTCTGGCCCCACCCAGTGGGATGCAGAGTGAGGCTGCGCCCACCTCCTTGCAGGGCTGTGTCTGCAGTTTCAAAGTGCTCCTCTTAGCCCCCAGAACTTTGAACTTTTCTCAGAAGACTAGCCCAGGGTTGTCCAGTAGGACTCTCCACAGTGATGGAAATGCCCGTTGTCTGTGCTGTCCAATCTGGTAACCACTAGCTCCACGGGGCTGTTGAGCCCCTGAAAAATAGCTGAGACTGCTGAGGAAGTGGGTTTTTCATTTGGTCTAATTTTTGTTAGTTTGAATTCGAATAGCCACACATGGGTAGTGGCTACCAGATTGGATAGTGCAGGTCTAGGCTAATAGTCTGTTCAATTCTACCTATCTCTGCTCCCCCATGTGCACTGACAGGAGGTACCTGGGGACACAGAGGAAGGTGTGGGCCAGAGGGTTGGGGGAAGGCCAGTGGACACCCACATCTGCCTTTGCAGCCAAGCACAGAGCTGGGGTGTGAGCCCCGTGCGTGAGTTTTCAGCTGCGCACCTTGCTGAGTGACCTTTGGTGAGGCTGTGCTCTGAGTTTGGAGCTGGCTCTGGAAGCAGCCTCTGGCTCCTGTGCGAGGCCCGGCCCGGGCCCCGTCTTCCTAACACACACCTGCCCTCCAAGCCCACCCGCCTGTCAGTGGCCCCACGTGAGTGCTTGTGTGTGCGTGCCCACATACACGTATGGATGTGCATTTCTCTGTCCCGAGCTGCTCCTGTGTTGGCACTCGTGACTACCTTCTCCACACCCTCCTATGCCCTCCCCAGCCCCACCTCAGTGTCTTCACTGCCTGACACCCCCAGCTGACACAAGTGCTAATCTTGTCACACCCAGCAGCTGCGTGCAGAAATGCTACTGCAAGCCACAGCGGGCTCAGCAGCACTCTTGCAAGATGTCAGAACTGTCCACCATCACTCTGTAAGTGTGCGTGGCCGTGGCTGTGGTCGGGTGTCCTGGAGGGAGGGGGACGCATGCTGCCACCGCCGCTGCCTTGAGCTTGCGTCCGCCAGGCTGGAGGAGAATGGAGAGCCAGCCTGTGCCTCCCGGCCCTGGCTGCTGCATGTTGATGTCTGTGTCTTGTGAGTTCTCTGCAATCTGGTGCCATGGGGCGGGAGGGCAGGGTGTGAGGCGGAGCCGTGGCCTGTGGTGGGAGCATTCTGGGGCTTGGCTTGTGCTGCCAGTGCTGCCTCGTAGGTGGTCTTCCCCCAACCCCCACTTCTCTGGGCTTCAGTCTCGGCAGCTGTGAAATTATTTGTAGGTCTTAGAGCTTGAGTTTATACAGACCGTCCCCCTCCATGGGGCAGGGGACCTCACTCTAGTGTTTCCAGCACTTCATGTGTGCGTTGGCATTAACTCGCTTAATGCCCACGCAATCCTCTGAGATGGGTGCTTGGATTATCTCCATTTTACAGATGAGAAAGCTGAAGCACAGAGAGGGGAAGTGACTTACTCAAGACCACACAGTTGGCAGAGTGAGGATTTAAACCAGGGAGTGCTAAGTGCTGTGCCCCCAGGCATCTCTGACCAGAACATGGGCCTCAGTGTGGATGTGCCGTCAAGTTGGGGGCCGCTGCATCCCTGGGCAGCCTGCTGTAACTTGGGCAGCCTGACCAGTGGAAGCGCTTGGTATTTTAGGACTCGTCTGCCTGTTGATGTCTCCTTGGGGCAGGAGGACAGGACTGAGCCTGTGTCACTGTCTCTGAGTTACTCAGACTGTAGTGTGAGGCTCACATCATGTGTCCCCACTCCAAGGCCTTTGGGCAGCTCAGCACTACAGAAGCCCCAGACCCCTGGGCTCTAGAGGCCTCCACATCTGTCCCTACTGCAGTGGGGCCACTGGCACGCCCTGGGTCCCCAGCAGAAATCCCTGACTGCCGGGGCTGCTGGGAGGGAAGGTGTTGCCTGCGCTGCAGTCACCATACCCATCCTGTGGCTGGGAAGGGCCTGAGCCCACGCCTGAGGGGGCCTGTTTCTCACACTCCGAGCCTGACCCATCTACTGCCACCATGGAAGCTGGAGAGGTTTGACCTCTTGGTTTCGAGGGCCCTTTTGAGACTGCAGAGACAAGCAGCTGGAAACAGATCCATCATGGGATGGGAGGAAGGCAGGGGCCGCAGGCCTAAGGCAGGGCTGGCACCCTTCCTGATCTCCTTCAATGAAACATCTCTTTAAAGTAACGCTTTTACGCAGCGCCACAGAGGAGCCCCAAGACATCCATGTGCATGCATTCCCAGCCACTTTCCTCTGCTTTCCTGGATCTCCTTTGACAAACATTCCCTGCTGCCTCCTGGTGCCAGGCATAGGACACAGAGAGATGAATGTTCGATTTTAAGGACCTGAGGCTCTCACACCAGGCCTGTGTGGTCCATTTATCTTCTCATGGAGCAAACATTTTCTGAGTGTCAGCTCCGAGCCGGGCAAGTGTTTGCCATGGAAGGTAACAGAGATAAACAAGGCAGGTCGCCCCTGCCTTCATGGTGCCATGGTCAGAGACGGAGAGATAAGAGAAGACAGAAAGGACAGACCACTCAGGACCGCATCAGGACTCAGAGCAGGGACCAGCTCAGATCCTGCTGGCCCTAGCTCTGGCTCAGTGACTCCCGGGTCCTGCAGAATGTGTTTCCTGTGAGCAGGGAGGGGACGGGTGGGCCCCATACTTGAGGGGACTCTTCTTTTCTGGGCTGAGCTTCCTCTGCCTGGAGGTGTCCTCAGGCTGTTTCTGCTTCTTGCTCTCTGTCTCCTTCCCTCCTCTTTCTTCCTCTCCCTTCCCTCCTTCCTTCTCCATCAGCAGAAGCTGTGAAGCCAAGGGCCTCACACACACTCCATCCAATCTCTCTAGAAATCCAGAGCTCTGGGCTGGCTGGTTAGGTCAGTTGGTTAGAGCATACCCTTATAACACCAAGGTCATGGCTTCGGATCCCCATACCAGCCAGCTGCCCCCTCCAAAAAAGAAAAGAACTCCCACATTTCACAGAATGGTCTCTCCCAGAAAGGTGGGATGGAAGAAGGAGGGGCTTGTGGTGTAATTGCCCCTGTGAACCGAGCTCTGCCAGGAGAGGGTAGGGAGCTGGGCTGGTGCAACAGAGGGGGCGGGCCCGTCTGCAGCAGGGTGGTCTCTGGAGATCCCCAGGGAGCCGGGGTGCTGGATGGGCAGAGATGGGTCCCACTCTGGAGAACCCCTGGGGGCCCCCCTCCCCCATAGAGCAGGACCCACGAGTGCACCTGCTCTGATGCTCTAACCGTGGGCTTCTGTGCCCCACACCCTCAGAACAGAGCCCCACCCAGTGCGGGCCCAGGGGCCAGTGCAGGCAGGTGGGCCCTTTGAGCCCTGCTCCCCGCCAATCCTGCCTCAGAGCAGACGACCTTCCTTCCTCTGACTCACAGGACATTGTTGATGCCCAGAGTCAGAAGTTCTTTCTAGAATCCCTCCCTCCCTGTCACAGGACGTCCTGGTCACTGTCACTGAGTGGCCCTGGCTAGCCCCAGACTTAAGAAAACCAACTGTCCCTGTGGCCCCTTTGGGGCTGCTCTTCACTGGTCCATGGAGCTTCCTGACAGAACAGGAGAATGTTGGCTTTGCTTGACAACCGTTGCTTCCCTCAAGCCCTCTGAATCCCGTCCCCGTGTCTTGTCCTGACTTCACTTCCACTAGGATTTTGCACATCACACAAGGGTCCCTGTACATTGCGTGTACATTTTTAGTGGTTCTACAGGATGCTGGCTGGATGCCCTGCAGACGGGGATGCCCCCCACAGTTCCTAGGGAGTCCTGGAAGCCCGGGCTCTGGTTGGCCTCCATCCCTCCCAGGCCCCTTGCACTGGAGAGAATGCTGGGGGCAGGAGGGGGTCTGTGGACAGGGCCCCCAGCTCAGGGGGAGAGCGAGGGGCTGGGACTGAGTTCTCTGCCCTCTGCGGCTCTGGTGCCAAGCCTTGGCAGCGCCTGCAGCAGATGTCTTGCTTTGTCCCGACAGGCGGCTCGCCCGGTCCACCCTGCTGCTCATCCCACTGTTCGGAATCCACTACACGGTCTTCGCCTTCTCCCCAGAGTATGTCAGCAAGAGGGAGAGACTCGTGTTTGAGCTGGGGCTGGGCTCCTTCCAGGTAGGCCTGGCACATGTGGAGGGCAGAACTAGCAGGCAGCAGGGCTCTGGCCTCTAACCTGCTGGTGGTTGTGGGACCTCTTTAGCCCAGACTCTGGGCCTCAGTGTTGTCCCTGAAAGAACAGTGCTAGGATAGAAGTGAGCTGAGAGAGCCCTGTCTGCCATCTGTCCGCTGGGCTCCTGCAGGAAGACACTAATGTCTGGCTGTTGCTGTGTCTGGGTGTCCTGAGCCAGACTCCCCTTGGGTGATCTGAGAGGGCAGCTCCCACCGGCCTGGGTGCGGGGTGGAGTGGCCTCAGAGCCCTGTGGGTCCACATCCTGACTTTGGCCTGCTGGATTGTGCTCATCCTGAGGGCTGGAGTTCTGTCCTACCCAAGTCAGGGCCACAGCCTAGGACCTGGCCACAGGGAGCAGGTGAGCTGGACAGGTACGTGAGCAAGAGGAACATAAGGGAGAGCATGGGAAGTAGAGAGGATGGGATGAAGCCTGTGTGCGTGAAGAGGTAAGTAGGGGGCTGGAAACATGCGAGGGAGTCATGGTGACGAGGTGAGTCATTGAGAGCAGTGGGTCCACGGGGGTGGGGATGGCTCCCTCAAGCATCCCAGGACAGTGTCTCTCCCAGAGCCAGCATCTAAGCTGGTGTTTGATCCTGATGGTCAGAAGGTTACTATGTGCATCTGCCTTGAATCCATCTTCCCCCATTTTAATTCAAGTCCGTTTTACCTGATTCAGGTTTTTAGCCCGCTGAGCCTGGGAATTTTGCAGACAAAGCCCTGGCCCGGGGATCAGAGCCCCGGGCTCCTGTCTCTGTGCTCGCTGACATATTCTGGGGGCCTCAAGCGATCACTTCTCCTACACCTTCAAGTGATAGCACAGGGCACAGGGATGGTGAAGAACTGATTTGCAACATTTCCAAAAATGTTACTGCTTTGTTTGGTGTAGGTGTAGAGGATATGTGTGGACTAGCTAAGTGCATGCTCTGTGCCAAGTACTTGCTCCGCGTGGTGTTTTGTGTGGCTGTGTACAAGAGTGTCTGGCAGAATGGGGAGGGGGCAGTGGACAACACAGGTCTGTTCTGTCCTGGAGGGGCCCTGCCCTCAGGAGGCTGCAGGCTGGTTGGGGAACTTAGAGAATATTCTGGGGCATTCAGCGAAGGCTTCTGATAGAGAGTGGGAGAAAGCTGGCCTTTGGGACTGAGAAAGATTTGAGCAAGGGAGTGTGAGGTCCAAAGCCAGAGTGTAGCAGTGAGAGGGGACTTACCCACCAGCCACCTGGTTTTGTGGGTATGCCCACCTTGGTGGAGCAGAGCTTGTCCTGTCTTACCCTAGGTCTTTGGGCAGGTGTCCCTGCCCACGTCATGGTATTTTTCTGCTTCCTGGCGTCATCCCCCATCCCACTCTGGTGTTCTTTCTCAGGTTTCTTTTTCCTCTCTCTCCCCAGGGCTTTGTGGTAGCTGTTCTCTACTGCTTTCTGAATGGGGAGGTAAGACCCTGGCCCTCTGGCTTCTCAGCAGTGGAAGTGGGGGTGCTGGGGAGTGGCCTGCCAGACACACAGGGCTTCTTTCCCAGATGAGGTCCCTGCCGGGCTCCCAGCACTGAGTGGAGGGGGCCAGTCACACAGCTACTAGCATCATGTGGGACTAGGGGCTCCTGACACTCTCTACCCTGTGCCAGAATCTCTCCCATTCTGCCAGCTGTCCCGGCATGTAGAGCAGAGCTCCCCTAGCAAAGGCATCAGCTGTGCTGAGTGCAGATCTCCTGGGAGGGGCTCTCCTGTAAGACACCCCTTAGTATGGAAGGGCCAGGCACAGCGAACAGTGCCTGCCAGTCATGAGGCTGCACTGGGCAGAGCTGTTGAGCTGGAGCTGCCCCTAGCAGGCCAGCCTGTCTGGGCCAAACCTGTCCCCTGGAAGAGTGGGAACTGTGAGGATTTGGGAGAGACCTGGAACTTTCTGGTAATGCTTCTATTCCACAGATGTGGTTTAGAGACTCCCCCTCTATCCTGTTGGGGTGATGTTCTTTGAGCATAGCCCAGAACAGAGGTACAGAGGCAGGGGTGGGGGCTGGATGGGTGGGGTGGGTTTGCAGAGTGTTCAGGAATCTTTGCACTAGTACTTGGGTCTTACCTTCTGACCTGGGTAGGCCCCTCCTCTTTTTTGCATCTGAGAAACAATGAGATTGAGCTCAGTGATCTCTAAGACAACCTGCAGAAGGGTCAGATAAGGAGAGGTAGAGCGGGCCCTGCAGCAGTGGCTGGGAAAGCCAAGAGGTGGGAGTATGTGTAGCCTGTCAAGGGCCCACAACAGAAGTGGGGGCTGGAGCTGGAGAGCGTGGGTGTGTGCGCCACTTCCAGTCGGACAGTTCCTGTGCTGCACAAAGGTGCTGGGTTTAGGAAGCATACGGAGGCTGAGACTTGATGTGGCCGCCACTCACTGTGCTAAGAGCTACACAGGGGTGTGTTCACCCAGAGGGGGGCATTATTTAGTGGTTCTCAATCCTGACTGCACATTGGCATCACCTGGGAAACTTTAAAAAATATGAATGTCCAGGTCTTACCCAGAGATTTTGATATAATTGTTCTGGGGTATGGTCTGGGCACCTGGAGTTTTTAAAGCTTCCTGGTGACTACTATGCAGCTTACTGCTTATGGTCAGTGAGTGGGGATCCTTGCCCTGACCCATCTGCCCTGAGCAGCTGCTTGTTAAAGGTTTCCTGAAAGACCTTATGGGCTAGTCTCTGCCCACTGACAACTGGAAGCTGTTAGAGGGCCTTTCTCAGACAGTGGCTTGGGGGAAGGGGCTGTGCAGGTCAGCTCCTCAGAGACATTCCATTCCATGGCTGGTAACAGCTCCCACTGGTGGCCTTGAAGGCTACAGGCTGCATGTGGGGAACAGGACAGGTGCTGGAGGTGACAGTGCCAGTCTGGGGAAAGGCCCAGGCCAGGACAGGACCTGGTGGCTGGAGAGGATGTCCACCCAAAGTGACCACCAAGTTGCTCCCTGCAGGTGCAGGCGGAGATCAAGCGCAAATGGCGGAGCTGGAAGGTGAACCGTTACTTCACTGTGGACTTCAAGCACCGGCACCCGTCCCTGGCCAGCAGCGGGGTGAACGGGGGCACCCAGCTCTCCATCCTGAGCAAGAGCAGCTCCCAGATCCGCATGTCCGGCCTCCCGGCCGACAACCTGGCCACCTGAGCCGCAGCCCTCGCTTCTCCTCCACACACAGGTTGGGGCTGCGGGCAGGCGCTGGCCTCGCGTGCTCGTGCCTCTTCCCTCTCCTGGGCAGGCCCTGGGCTGGAAGCTGGCTCCCCGAGGCAGGTGAAGGAGGCAGGGCACAGACTGCTACTGCCCCTCCCCGTTTTGGTACTGGCCACCACGGTCCCCTGGACCCTGACCCCAGATATGTAAATACTCCTCACATTTGAAAGAGTCATCACATCCTCTGTCCTTTGCCCCAGTGCCCTGCTCACCTCAAGCCAGGTCCCAGCTCTACCCGCTGCTTCCTGGCCAGCCTCAGTGATGGCCTGACCCCAGGCGTGAGGCCTTGTGAGCTCAGGCTGCAGAGACTTTGCTTTTGGGAGGCCAGGTGGTGCCTACCCTGACAGTCCCCGCAATGTCTGATTTGGATGTGGATGCCTCCATTCTGCTCACCGCTGTGGGGCCCTTCTCAGGCCTGGCCCAGTCCCTGAGGCTTGCTGGAGATTTAGCTTGGGTGGCCACAGTTCCCTTCAGTGCAGGCCAGCCTGGGGCTCCCTCGTGCTTCCCCAGCACCCTGGATACCAGGCCAGTGGTCAGCTCCAGGGCTCTTCTTATTGGAGACTGCAGTTTGGGTGGGGAGCTGAGCGTCAGGGAAAGTTCTGGTGCTTTTCATTTGATCCAAGAAGAGCTGAGAGCCGGAAATGTGGATGTGATTGTGAAGGAGATGGAAAGAATTTGAGAGACCCATGGAAGAAGACCTTCACCATCTCCATTATTTTACCTGATTCAAGATGGGCAGGGTTCATCTGGTAGCTCCTTTCTTGCCTCTCCAGCCCCCAGTGGATGCCCAGCGAAGCTGCTCCCCAACCATGCCCACCACAGAGAGCCCCAAGCCCTCCCCCTACCCATGTTGCCCTTAAGTCAAAGCCATGACTAGGATGAGCCAGCCACCTGCCTGTGATGTCAGCGAATCCTGAAGCACTTTCACCTCCATGTGCCCTAGCCAGGGCCCAGGGCTCCCCCACCTCACCCTTGTGGGTGGTGAGGAGCCCCAGACACCAGCTCCTGCGGCCTGGACTCAAATACTGAAATCTCCGGAGACCTCTGCAAAGACCTCCCCCTGTGTGCCATGTGACAGTGAGTCACCGTGGGGAAGCCACACCCAGCATGCCCTTGAGCAAAAGCTGCCAACAGGAGGAGTGGCTGTCCCCCAACTCCCACCCTCCAGCCGCAGCTTAAAAATTTCAAATAGGGCAGAACCAGGCGTGGGGAAGGTACAGGAAAGTGCTGTAGAGCACAGCCCTGTGGGCTGAGTTCTCTCCATGTCAGCTCTTGGTGGTGCTCCTGTCCCAATGTATTTGTGGGCTTGTTCCATGACCATGTTCTGGAATGCTTGGGGAGTTTGGGTGGATGTTGCTTTGCTTGATTTTGTAAAGAGGAAGGGGCCTGGGGGACTTGGGAAAAATGCTTCTGGAGAGGCCTTCAGAGTGACTGGAGAAGGCTCTAGTTGCTGTGGTTTAGAGATGAGCCTTATATCCTTGGCCAGCGAAGTCCAAAGCCAGAATGGGAAATGAGCTGCCTGCCCTTTCCTGGGCACATTGGGCTGGCCACAGGTGTCCATGGCTCTTCCATTCTACACCTGACCTTGTGATCGCCTTCTCCTGCTCTGGGAGCCAGGTGCATTACCCAAGCAAGTGTCCACTGGCCACCATACACTTTGGTCACTGCTAGGCGGCCTGAGCTGCTTGGGAGGAGCCACAGCATGGGACTCAGAAACCCAGAATCTGCCTCCATTGGGCACAGACTGCTGTGACTGTGGACACAATGCTCCCTGTTCTGGGCCTCAGTTTCCCCACATGTGAGATGAGTCAACTTCTAATGCTTCTCCAAGCTCTGCACTTCAGTAATTTTCCAATTCAAGACTAAGGCAGGTGAAAGGCATGCATCGTTGTTGTGTGTGCCATCTCAGGTTCTGGGATGTGTGTGGGGTGGGGGAGCGCTGTTTATTTTCCATTTCTTAGAAATGGAACTTCTGTCTCTTCCATTGGGACACCACGGTGGAAGCTGGTGGGCTGGAAGGATCAGGCCATGGCTGTTTGAACAGGTGCCTTGGGCATGACGTGCAGACCCAGCTCTACATACGTGGCTGGGGTGGGGCACCACCCCCAGGGGCAAACCCCGCCTGCAAGGAGCTGTCCCCTGAGTGTGGCCCTGTTCATTGGTCATCACCTCCACCAGCAGGTGTGCTTCACCGTGGAAGAAGAAACTTTGGCTTCAGAGATACGTCATCACAAAAGAGCAAAGTCAAAATCAACCCTGAGCCTATTCACCCTGCTGCTTCCTGAGCCCTGGGCCTGTGTTCTCATTCAGGTTCTGGGTTCCTATCGGTTTCTTGATTTTTCTGTCTGGATGAATTTTTGCCAATCCCGTGAGCAGATGTGCCTGATGTATTTGTATTCTCAGTGTTTCAGGAGGTTCTGGCTTTTAGGGTCACAGGCAATGAGGGGTGCAGCTTGAGGTCTGAGTAGAATTCTTCCCTCTGACCCTCTGTTTTCAAATCTGTAAAATGGGCAGTAAGACTAGGTGATTCATAGCCCAGTGCTTCTTTGGAATTCCATCTAAACACCAGCCATCTACTGGGAATGGGCCCCAGGCAAGGGTTGTGGCATTTGCCTGGACCGGGAAAGGGTAAGAAATCCTGTTGTGAAGAGAGCTGTATGGACATGGAAAGTGCAGATTAGAGAGGAACAGAGCTGTAGACTCCATGCCAATAGAGGATCATTACTGGGTAAGGGGTTCTTCTGGTCTCTGCAAACCTAGAGGGCAAAACTCACCCGTGGGAGGGAGAATTCTTGGAATGAAGCAATCTCATCTGCTGTCATGACTGTCCAGCCATGGGGTGAGCAGGCAGTGCCAGGAGGGGGACTCTAGACCTGGGGGAAGTGGGATTCCAAGTCAGCAATGCTGAGGCTGTTGGGGTCAGAGCTGGGGTCAGAGTGTGGGATGTGGGTGGTGCAGTGGCTTTCTTCTGGTACCCAGCACTGTGGGCTTCAGGACTCCCTGCCGTGCTTGAGGCCAGGCTACACTCCCAGTCTCAGTGGGCAGCTGTGACCCTCCTTGAAACAACCAGTGGCCCACAGTGATTCCTTCCCTCCTGTAACCTCACCCCCTCCGAACTGGGTTCTCTGGGGAAGGGGTCAGGAGCTAGAGCCAAGCCAAAAGCCTGAAATACATCCATGTCCTTCCTCACCCACCCTGGGTGCCGACCCATCTCCTTGATCTGACCCTCGCTGTTCCTGGAATGGGAAGCTAGAAGAAGCTCTCTTTTGAATTGAGTACCTGCCCCCTTCAGGAACGCTCCAAAGTGAAAGTAATGAGCACTTTGTCATCGTGAATTACTACTTGAGCCCAGGGACCGTGAAAGCCCTCCAGGAGAGCCCTGAGCAAGGAGTGGGGGGCCCTGGGCTCCTAGCTATGCCACTGACTATTTGACTTTGACTTATCCCCTATATATCTTTGGGGAGACTCACAGACTGCTAGAGCTGGGAAAAAACTTTGAGATCTGCAGGTCAAACCTCCCCATAGGGCTGATGGATTTGACTTTGACTTATCCCCTATATATCTTTGGGGAGACTCACAGACTGCTAGAGCTGGGAAGAAACTTTGAGATCTGCAGGTCAAACCTCCCCATAGGGCTGATGGGGAAACACAGGTGAGCCTAGCAGGGCGCTTGCCACTGTGCTGGGATCAGTATGTGCACAGCTCTGCATGTGAGCCAGGACATGACACTCCAAGCATCCGCACAATGACACAACCTTGCACAGGAGAGGGGCTCCAGCTACAGGAAGTTGTTGAGGCGCCGGACTGCAGAAGTGATGGAGTCAGCCTGGCGTGGGGAGGCCTGCTCTGATCCAGGGCTCCCCCTCTCTCTGGGCCTCGCCTCCTAGTCTGAGGAGTGGGAGGACATGATTTGAATCGTCTACCCTGCAAGCCAGTGATGAGGGTGAAGGGAGGTGCCCTTGTGTGTGAAAGGGCTTTGGAAACTGCAGCTATGGGCTCATTACCAGGGTGAAGACCCCTGAAAGGGACTCCTTGCTGTGTGTCTACTGCTTTGAGCCCTCCCATTGGTAAAACCACCAGCATTGGGGGTGGGGGAAGGCCAGAGGGCCCTGACGAGCATGGAATTCCAGCTTTATTTTCATCAGCTGATTCAGCTTGCTCTTGGGATTAGGGTGGGTAGACTTCCATGTACATGATGTCAGCACTTCCTTGCCCTGCCTCTGGGAATCCTCCAAGGATTTGGGATGTTTCTTAAATGGGCCGTGTGCCCATCCCTTTCTCTTTCCCTGAACTTGAGGCCCTGGATGCGTCTGCACTCAGCTGTGTGTGTCGTGTCTGATGTCTGTCTTCTGTAGCTTTGCCCCATCAGGGCTGGAGTGCACAGCCCTGTATCTCAGGCATGGTTCTGGGCTCGCTCGTGGGAGCTGGACCTGCCTGGGTTTCATCTCCCTCAATAAAGATAAGCCCCACAGACCTCACTGCAACTGCTGCTGCCACTAATGCTGTGCTCACAATCTTGTCCGGGATTTTAAGAATGTCAGTCTGCTGTAGGTGACTCAATAAATGTCTTATCATTTTTCCTGGTGGCTTTTCCTGTAACTTGGTGGAAGTGGAGGGTAGGGAGGAAAGGAGGTGGGGGGGGAGAGGACTGTCCAACAAAATCATATTATCCCTGAGTGATCCAGTCTACAAAGCACTGTGACCTTTGATCCTGAGGGCGAGGTCTGAGGATGGGCCTGAACAAGCTTAGGACAGACTTGGAAAAGTAAAGGACCAGTCTTGGCCTCAAAAGGATCTGCAAGGATCATGCATCTTGACAAGATCACTTGGAAGTCTTGGTTTCCTAGAAATGGAAGCAACTTGCCCCACAGGCTTTGGCACCTCGTAGCTTTCATGTCATTCTGGGCATGGTAGGAAGGTTGCATTCAAGAAGCAAGAGTGAAGAGCCAAAAGTAAGTTGAAAGGCCTGAATTTTATATTAGGCTTGAATTTCTTGGCAGCTGTGAAGATCATCAGACTCCTTAGTCCCTGTGAGTGCTTATTAAATCTCATTTCCCCTACTCATATTGATGGACTATTCCAGCCCTCTTTTCTCCCAAGCCCCTCAAAAGGATATGCTGACTCCTGGTTGTCCCTGACGACGCTCTGTTCTACTGGTAGTGTGAGTCATTCCTCTTGGGAGCCCAGCAGTTCTTAAACTTTAGCCTGCATCAGTGTTCTCTGAGGGGTTGTTTAAACTTGGATTGCTGGACCCATTCCCAAAATTTTGGGTCTGGTAGGTCTGAGGTAGTGCTTGACAATTTGCATTTGTAAAAAGTTCTCAGGTGCTTCTGCTGTTGGGAAGACAATATTTTAAGAACCATTGCTCTTGAGGCTCTAACCAAGGATACTGGGTGGGAATCCCAGCCCCTGCGTGTGCACCTTGGGCCTGGCAGGGGTTAACTTCCCCGGAGGCAGAGAACAAACATGGACATCGGCAGCATGACCCCTCATTTACATTTCCTCTTGGGCTAGTGACAGGAACAGGAGGTGAAAAGGTCCAAAGGAAACCTGCCTATGTATGTCTATTTAGTCTCTATCAAAGTGAGTATAAGGCTGTCTCTGGACCAACTGGATTGAGTTCAGTGGGCTATAACAGAAAACCCCAATAACAAGTGGCTTAAAGAAGACAGACGTTTACTGCTCTCATATCAAGTCCAGAGGTAGATAAACCAGAGCTGCTGATGTGGCTTCCTGGTCTCTAGGGACTCAAGTGTCTATCTGCTCCTCCATCCTTATCACGTGAGTTCCAGTTCCCAGGTCATCTCATGGTCCAAGATGGCTCCTGGAGCCCTGGGTGTCACTTGACTCAGAGGGAAATGGGAGAAGGAAAGGATCTCTCCTCCTACGTTAGTCATCTTTTAAGAAGCCTCATATCTGTTTACATCTCAATGGCCAGTGTTTAGTCACATAGCCACGGCTCACTGCAAGGCCGGCAATTTATTGCATCTTAGTACAATTGGAACAGGAGAATGGAACAGTTGTATGTCATCATCTCAAACCCTAGCCTCTTTGGGCAGTCCCATGGTGGTCAAGCGGCTCATCCACGCCTGTGGGAGACTAGAGGTTGAGTGGCTGTGTGGGTGTCTCAGTTTACTATATTGAGAGCAAAGCATGGGTGCAGTCTTCAACCTGGACCACAGGATGACTCAAGAGTTGCCTGTTCAAGACAGGGGTTGCTTGTTGCTGCCCGTTGAAACCCAGCCCAGTCTCTGGGGAGGACAGGGCTGTATCATTCCTGTTTCCCTCCATCCTGGGTGGTCTCTCTCATGGGCTGCATTTCCTAAGGGGGTTCTGTGCCCTGATTAATCAATTAATCACACCAATTAATCTTTTTGGGATTTGGGGGATCTTCAGAGTAGTGATGTTGCTTTTTCAGGGGGAAAGGGGGCTTGTAATTCCTGCCTGTCAGTCACCCTCAAGTGAACTCAGTGGAGATGCTTCTGAGGCTCCCATCTCTGTGAGGCTGCTCCCTCACGGACAGCCCATTGCAGCAGCTCTGCCTTGAACACAAAGATGGCTCCCCCACCCCACCCTCGTCCTGCATGTGAGGTTATGAATTCAACGTGTAAAACTCACTCACTGAAAGCTCTTCCACACGCTCATTCTAGGCCAGAGAGGCAGTCCTTAGCATATGACAGGCACTATGGTTTTAAGTCCAGAAACAACCTTTTGGTTGTTTAGGTTTGTCTTGTAGACACTCAAGTAGAGATCATTTTTCTTGGCCTCCGAAATTGTTCTTTCCTGACCTTCCATAAAAAGAGTCTTGGAAGTGTCAATCTTTTTTGAAGGAGGATGGTGGCAATAGGGTGTGTGGCTTTCATTTATTTATTCAACAAATATTTATCGAGCACCTACTTTTCATTTAACAAATGCTTCTCGAGTGCTGTCTGTGTGCCAGGAACTGTTCTCAGGCACTGGTAAGTATCTCAGAAGAGGTCCCTGCTCTCATGAGCTCACATTCTACTGTGCACAGTCAGTGAGTAAATGAAGGAAGAATGTGATGTTAGATCGAGGACAGAGTCATGAAGAAAATAAAGCAGTTAATGAGTAGAGAGTACTGGGGCTGGGCTGGGCTATTTTAGATAGTGCAGCCAGGGAAGGCCAGAGGTGCAGCATGTAAGCATTTGAGCATTCCGAGCCTCAGAGCCTCATTAGGTCGTCTCCTGTTTGACCCCACTGACATTTATGGGAAGAGCATCCCAGGTAGAGGGACCACCAAGAGTAAGTGCACTAAGATAGGAAATGAACTAACATGTAATGTGTATTAGTTTGCTAGGGCTGCTGTAACAAATGACCACAAACTGTGTGTCTTAGACATTTATTTTAACAAGTTTGGAGGCTAGAAGTCCAAAATCAGGGCATGCCAGGGCCATTCTCTCTCTGAAGGCAGTAGAGAAGGATCTGCGTCATGCTCTTCTCTTTGCATTACTAGCAATTCTCAACATTCCTTGACTTGTAGAAGCACCACTCCAATCTTTTCATCTGTCATCACGTGGCTTTCTCCCTATATGTCTGTGTCTCTGTGTATCCTACCCTTCTTTATAAGGACACCAGTTATATTGGATTTAGGATACGCCCTAATTCAGCATGACCTCAACTAATTACATCTTCAAAGACCCTATTTCCAAGTAAGGTCCCATTCACAGTTACCCAGAGTTAGGACTTTAATATAACTTTTGGGGAAACCCAGCCCTACCCAGAACAAAGGGCAAGAAAGGTTGAAGCTTCACCAGCTGAGTTGGCACACTGATTTTACTTAGATTGTTTATTTGCAGGCATGGGGGGGCAGTTTGATAGATCTGGGGGTGAGAGGCTTAAACCCCTCATGCCTGCCAGATCACAACTCCCACAGCATCCAAATCTTTATGGGGCTTAGTCTCAGCTGGTGAAGCCAGATGAAATTCTTAAATTCATTCAAGCAGGTTAGACACTGACTTCCTTTTCCTGCCTAAACAACTCCAACTTTTAAAGAAACCAAATGCCCATTTTAAAGTAAAAAAAGCTAACTAAAGCAATATTTTGATAGTCAGTCCTACATACTCATGGATGCCAGAAGCCATGTACAAAACCATCATGTGTATCTATTCCAACTCATGCAGACTCTCCAGTGGCTGGGGGTTTGGGAGTGACACCTCAGTGGTAGCCGACTCATCTTCCAGCAACTCACTGTGAAGGGTCTTTGTTCTGGCCGTCAGGGCTCTCTCTCAGGACCACCCCTCTCAGTCCTCTTCCAGACAGGCGCCACCCTCAGTGTGTTGTATTTTAGCACTTCTCTCTCACGCTAGGTCCCTCCCTCCTCCTCTCTGCTCCTGGTCTAGACTCAGGCATGGCTTTATGGTCAGTGTTTTCCTTGAGCTGACACTCTTTGTGCCCCTGTGTTTTGGATTTCCCCAACACTTGGGAGTCAGCTATGGTGTTCTCCTCAACCTTCTTCTCTTTAGAAACTCTCTGCATGGGCAAAAGCATTCATTTCTTGACTTTTACCATGATCTCAATTATAAACCCCTCAATCTCGGACACCATCAATTGACACGGGCAGGGCAGGTGCAGTAAGTACCACGGAGAGAGCCAGGCGCACTTCCGGTCCAGTACCACAGACAGTTCCAAGACACCACACCCGCTTGAGCGTCTCTGTGTGGCTTATCTGTATGATGTGAACAAGGACAGATCTAGGTTTTATGGGGCCTGAAACTCATATAATTAGGGGAGTCCTCTTTAATACAAAATGCAAAGTTTTAAATTCAAAATTACGTATTAAAATGAGACATTTTTATTAGAATGAATGAGAAAAGTTGACAACAGTAGCAAATCCAGAAAAAGTAATATTTGTATTAATTACAATACGTTTTGCCCACTTTTTGCTTTTTTGGCTGTGTACTCTTTGATCATGTCTTTATTGAACAACAATACATAATTTCCTATACATGTAATTGAAATATAATTTAGTCACATGATTAATCAAAATGTATGTTTTATTTTTGCTGGTTTGAATTCAGCACCAATGACAACAGAATCTTCCAGTTAGAACCATACACACCTCATGATTGGAAGACGTTTTTTCTCAGACTAGCAGCTGGCTCCATACATGCTCAAATCTGTTTCTCCAGCACTACTTGCAGTGCCAGGCACGGTATGCCAGGGTCTCTAGTCCTCTATCTCTGCATATGACACTGAATGGAAAATAGATATTCCTGGATGGGTAGTAATAGTCTAACTATGTAATGAAGCAACAGCACACCGGTCCTATATGTAACCTACTGAACCCAAACTGAATGTGTCTGTAACTTAATTTTCCTTTAGCTGGATCCCCAAAATGCTATAGCCAGTTCAGTACGACCCAGCATATGAGAAGGTTTGATAGAAGTTACGGTGGAGAGAGACTGCGTTCTTAACCTTTGTGAGCAAATACCTTACTTTAGCAAATTTTCCAAACACATTTCTGAGGCCCAAGCAAGTGAGGGGCTTAGAAACTAAGAGCCAAACATGACATAGGTTTCTGTTTGTCATCATAAAAAGACCTTTGTTAGTTTTAAAGAACTTAAACCTATAATGCAGAGAACCAGAAACTTCTGAGGTCCCTGTTTTCAAATGATGTCACGTGCTCTCTGAGGCTTTCAAGTCACCCATCAGATGGATGGCAATTACTCCTCCATTCAAAAACTTCTTACTGGGCACTAAGTATGTGGTAGAAGCTCGGAGGGCACACTCTGGCATCAGAAATGAGCCAGAAACACTTTGCCCTCACAGTCAGGTGGAGAATACCAAAAAAGGAAATAAGCCAGGTGTTGTGTGTGATAATGCCATAATTAATATATTATGGGAATCCAGGAGTGGGTCAATAAAGTGAATATTTGTAATTGCCATCTCAGCCTCCAGTGCCCACTGCTCTGATTTTGTTTTATGAAAACTGCTCCCTCATGATCAGGCACAAGGTTGAGGTGGAGTTGCCCATACTTGTAGCCCTGGGTGTGGGTCCAGATGAACAAGCCAGCCACATGTCTCACATAGCCCACTCCCCTGGTTATGGTGACTGGTGCAGGGATAACTACATGAGCTGCATGAGAAGTCTATTTCTAGGGTTCCTGGGAAGGAGAGCTTTCTCTTTCATGAGGGAGATCATTGGAGAGAAGCTCTCTCTTCCCCTGGAGTGCAGCATGAGAATGCGAGGTCTGCAGCACCGTAGCCATTTGCAGTTTATGAATGGAGCAGCTGGAGCAGTTTAGACAACATGGCAGGGGTCTTGAAGATGAATCAGACAACGAGGAAGGCAGAGGGGAAAAGCAAAGAGACCCATCGGATCAGGCCTCACCTGAGGCTGCTCTACTTATGGACTTCCCTAGGGGTTGATGGGTGGGAGGGTTGTTTGAATAGGCTAGATATAGAAATGACATCTTTTATCATTAATTTTTAAAATACATGCACTAAAGTACAGAGATCAATACAACAGATTCTCATGTGCCCATCCCAGAACTAACAAATATTAATATGCTATCATGTTTGATTCAGACATTTTAATTTTTTTTATTAAATAAAATACATTACAGATAGAATTTGAAGTCCCCATTGTGGCATTTCTATTCCATTTCTCTCTCCCTCTCCTTCCAGAGGCAGCCACTAACAGGAACTTAGGATGTCTCCTTCTCATTGGTGTTTCTTTATTTACACTAAATATCCATCAACATTATTGAGTGTGTGTGGCTGAGTGCTTTTAAGGTTACATCAGTGGTGTCAGGCTAGATATATTACTCTGCATTTGTTTCTTAAGCAACTTTATGTGCTAGATATCTACCCATGTTTGTACATATAGATTTAGATTATTCCTTTTTTTTTTTTTCCCTTTTTTTGTCTTTTTTACTGACCAGTAACGGGATCACAACCCTTGGTGTCGCGCCCGTACCGGGGACCGGCAATGGGATCACAACCCTCGGTGTTGCGCCCGCACCTCGCTCAGCCAGTGAGTGGGAACCGGTCTCCACATCGGATCCGAACCCTTGGTGGGAGCTCCGCCACGCTCCCAAGCGGTGCACTCTCCAGTGCACCACCGGGCCGGCCCTAGATTATTCCTTTTTAAATGTTGCATAATACTACGTCATAGGAACATGCCAGACATATCCATTTCCTCCTTATGGCCATGTAGGTAGTTTTCATTTTGAAGTTATTCCCAACAAGATCTTATAAAGATCTTATTTACACGTGCAAGAATTTTTCTAGATTTAGAAGTGGAAGAGCTAGATCAAAGTGTGTGAAAATTTCAACATTTCTCAGGGTAGGAGGGACGGGAGGCAGATAACTCCTTTTTTTTTTGTTTTAAAAAAATTAAGGAGAACGACGCGAACAAGAGATAAGGGCTGGGCAGTTAAGGATTCTGGACTCTGCTTATAGTATCCCTAATTGCTGGATTCTCCTGTTGCAGCTTTTCTTGGACAGTGACTTATTTTGATTCTTTTGAACCAGGAATGTTTCCTCCTCCTCTTTCACCTGCCAGGTTCAAATGAAGAAACTGAGTCTCAGGAATTTAAGCAGCTTGCATGAAGTCGAATAATTTGCATGTAACCAGCTAGCACCTGACTTTATGTTTATTGTTTTTGCTTGCCATACTTGCTAATCCTCCTCCTCTTCATTATGAAATGGATTATTAGGAGAGATTTCACTAATTGAAACAGTGTCATTTTATTGACAATTAACAGGTACTCTGAGCTTTTGCTATGGGCAGCTTTGCCAAATCCAATCAAAATCTGTTCTTAAAATCTCACTGTTTGGAAGAAGAGGGGAAATGGGGAAGAATACTAACAGATTCTGAGCTCCGTACTACATGCTAGGCGTTATTTAGTCCTGAGGGCCAAGATTTCACAACTAGGAAGGGTCAAAGTTTGGACTGAGATTGAAAATGGCGACGGGTCTGGAGCACCCGTGTCAGGAAACAGCGCGATCCTGAG